>NC_061864.1:35725371-36025371 GCF_907164915.1 Impatiens glandulifera | reverse complement strand
TAATTTGAAAAATGCTTAAATGTGTGCATTTGATGTTTTGCTTTGCTGATGAAATCCTGAATGGTTCTTCAACTTAGAAAATTCACTTAGATCGTTATACTCAACGAAATTAACAGTTCATGGATGATTTAGAATGCTTAAATAGTCCTCTACGATGTTTGTTTGTATCCAAAATGGATTCAAAGCTCTTAACCCCTCAAAATCAGCCAAAATGGATTCAAAGCTCTTAACCCCTCAAAATCAGCGGTACAAGATGATGCGACCAAGACATGATCAATCTAGAAATGTCCACGGTATATAATTCTTAACTAAATTTATAGTGCTTGTGTTCGGATTGTGACCTACATTTAGAAAGTTAAGACGCAGCCCGTTTGAATGACACCATTCTTGCATCTCCATTCAACGACTAATATGATCAATTTTGCTTGACAACCTGATGCAGGTTCACCCACTACAGTCCTCCTAGATAGAATTGAAAGTGACATTGATTTTTTTTTGAATTTATTCTCTTCTTACAAATTTTGATACCAATATTTGTGTTTACAATAATAAATATTTGGTTGTTATAGCAGTCATAAATATTAATATGTAATATAAAAGATTCTAAAAATATGTAAACAAAATAAACAATTATAAATTACAATAGAATATTTCAAAAAATAAAATTAATTAACTTGAGATGTTTACATCACATCTATGTTATTTGAACTAAATAATTGTAAATTTTGTTGGTATTTTTAAATGAAAAAAAATGTACTAGCTATTTAATAAATTTTATAAGTGTTCTTAATTAGGGATGGTTATATTAACGAAGATAAAAAAATTTGAAAATTTGTTCAACCGATAAAATATAATATGGTTCTCTAATTCTTTTATTGAGTATTCACCTTTATCATACTAGCTATTAGTCACATTTGAAACAGATATTTTATATATAAAAAAAATCTTATATATATTTCATAAATAAAAAATTTAAGATTTAAAATTAAGTAATACATTTATGTTTAAAATCAAAGAATTTTTCCAAACATTGTTTAAATAACCAAAAAGATCAAACACCACTTCACTCCCCTTCTCGTTCAACAAATAAATTAATTTATTAACCAAAATACAAAAATCTGTTTTATTTTAAATTATTAATTTATATTTTATTTACATATATGAATACCCTTTATGTATTTTAATTTTTTTAATGAAAATAACATCATTATCACCTAAAAATCATCACTAATCATCACTATTCATCATTTTCCCCTGTTTGGGTTATTTTCAATAATCCCAACTGAACAAAGCCTATGGAATAAGGCTAATTATGAATTTCAACATTTAGAGCAGATAGTTAAATGCATCAAATGGATGGTTTGGGTATTATTTTGGATGTACAAAATCATACCCATTGATATTTGAAATATATTTTCATATTACATTATTTATTTTCATAATACTAATTTTGGTTATAATATTTTTATAATTGAATTGGATTTCAACATATAAAATATGTTATAATTCACTTGACAAAAAATCAAATTCACATCTTTTGCCCTAGATCCTCATTTGTATCGTCGCCATGAAACCCTCTTCTTCTTTTGTGATCTATATGTTAGTTTTCTTGGCTTATGCATCTGATTGTATTGTTGACGCTGAATCAAATCGTGTTTCATTCATGGTTAATTCTAAACAACTTCTGGTTGATGGAATTAAACATTTAGATATCCATAATTTGTCTTCACCATGTCAATTTAATTAATTGTTAATCTTTTATATTTTATAATACATTATATGTTAATTATATGAATGATATTAAATGTGAATTAACAAGTTAATTACTAATATATTATTTTCAATAAACAGGTTGTACAAGTAAAATTTGTCCATTCAACTGTTGTTTTTGTGACTACATTGTTAAACCACAAGTTTGCGTAAGTTGTAAGTTGTTGCTGAAAATGATGAATGTACAAATAACTTTTCAATATAATGTGGTATATGTTAAACCACAAGATTGAGTGATATATGTTTTAATAAACATTTTTTGTTCTGTTTATAATTCGTGAGAATTATTTATTGATTTTAATTTTGAATGTTTAGCATGTTTAATTTGTTAATGGATTACACTATGTAAGTGTAATAAAAAAAAAGTTCTCAAACAACAACCATAACTATAAAAAGATATTGAAAAAATTTAGGTTTATAATAAATATGTGCGGATAACTAAATGTCAACAACATACATCGAAAATCTATAGATTGATCACATACAACAAAGCTATCATCCAATAAAATGACCGGGTTATAGTTATTAATGGTGCGACACTCCTCATGTATTCCCATTCAAAAGGTTTGGTGACATTAACTTCCAAAGAAGAACCTACAAAAGTTGGAACAAAAATGAACAAAAGAAAGTGCAGATTGGAGAATAAGTAAATAATTCGACTCATAGTCATAAGTAGCCCAACCGAGTCGCTGGTGAAACAATGTCATGGACAACAATTTTTTCTCTAAGTACTATATCTGCAAGAATTGTGATACAAATTCAAGTAATCAAGTATTTTTCAAATAATCAATAGTATCTTGAAACGAATAATAATTGTCTAGTTATTTTCTTGAACTATTTACCTCCTAAAATTGATAAATCAAATAATGATCTCTGAACACCCATACACATTAATATAAGTCCATCCTGTGATAGTAAAAATGAGTAGAAGTTAGAATTTTGACATGAAATTCAAAAATCAAAGATGATAAGAATTATATTTCAAAACTTACAGTGAGTCCATAATTCAAAAGGTAATCATTCAGAGTCAAAATCATGGATTCCCGGCCATTAAAATTGAAAGCAATTTAAGGAAATTCGTTGATCCCACTATATTGAAATATAAACAAACAGTAGTAAGTATTATTGTTTTAGTTAATATTAATAATTTTAGATGAAGTATGAATTAAGAACCTGACAGAAAATCTATAACATTGGTTTCCTTGTAAGAAGTGTATGCAACAGTTACCTATAAAATTTAAATTGATATATTTTTATTTGAAAATGAGTCAAAATCATAGAAAATTATTTTAATAAAAGATAAATAAATTTATAAATACATCGTATATGTCTGACACCATGTATGTCAAAGTCGTCCAAGAATCCACAATGATTTCTCGACGATCTGATGTTATGTAAGCATCCGGATTTATGGTTAACAATTGTCTGTTAAGAGCAATGCTTTCAAGGTCCATATTTTAGAGACCCCTACATAAAGTTAAACAATAGTATTTAAAACAAATCAATTTGATGAAGTGAAAAAAAGAAAAGGCAACTAATCCATACTTTTTTTGGTAGGAGCGGAGTAGAGTAGAGAAAATTCTCGAATCCTCGATTTGACCAAACATATGCCACCCCCATTTCCTCTCATATAATAGGAGAATATTCTAGGGATAAGGTATTGGGACGACAATTGTGCTATTACAGATGAATAGCGGTTTATTAGAATTCTTGTCTTAAATTAACATAAAATATACAATAGAACGATGTTAGAAAGAAATTAAATAAAATACAATATATAAAGAACGATATCACCAATTTTAAATATTGATTCGATGCATGTGTTAGACACATTTCTCTTAAAACAATTTTACCGTCTCCCGTTTGTGATGAACTTATTGCAGATGGCTGTCTCCCAGGGTATAACGAATTTAGTAGTGATTCTGCACTGAAATCAATATTCATCGAACTTGACTAGCGTAATTGAACTATCACTAGGTTTCAACGGAAATGTCGAGCAAAGATATCGAAGATTACTCACAAAATAAGGAGAGGAATTTTAGAATTCTAGAGTGAGAATGGATGATATGATATGTGGAGAGGAATACAAGGTGAAGAGATATTTAAAGTTGAAAATTAAACTCATAATGAATTCTTTAATTCAACGACCACTAATCGATCAGTCTTTCATCCAATAGTTATCCTTGTTTTTCTTTTCATCATCTTTGCAAGTTACATCCAACAATAAGTATTTTGTAGTTACAATAGTAATTAACATTATTTGTTAATTTGCATCATTCAAGGGCATTAATGTTAATTTTTACAATTAAAAAATTCATTTTCATTTGGATTAAATTTTACTTTAATTTACAATGAATTTGATGTGAATTTCATTTGGATTAAATTTCACCTTAATTCACATTTGAATTTGATGTGAATTTTATTTGAATTAATTTCACTTTAATTCATAATTGAATTTGGTGTGAATTTCATTTGGAATAAATTTCACAATTAATTCACATTTGAATTTGGTGTGAATTTCAATTCACATTTGAATTTAGTGTAAATTTTATTTGTTCAAATATCATTTATATTTAATTAATAGAATTAGGTTAATTCCAACAATCCCCCACATTAATGGGAATTGAATATTAACTTGGTGAAAGGTTCAACAGTTGAATTCTAAGTAGGATAGGTCGGGGTAACTCTTTGAACCTTCCCTTATGAAAGTATATAACTTTACTAGTTGATTAACAGACTCAGTGTCCTTAAACTGTTCTGCCATTTGTGTAAACGATTACACACTTTCAAATAGAATTCTCTCTGATACATATCAAGCTCTCATGGTTGTGTTCGTTTCATTCATGGAACATGCACCTAGTTCTGTGAGAGGGTCTATAATTGAGTCGTGCAATTTCTTAAAAGTGACCCCATATTTCCTCACATATGTGATATCTTTGTTCCCAAAGAATCATTAAAAGCTATATGCTTATCTTCGTCAAAATATATATTGTTTCGTTGTAGGATGAATCATAAACAATAACTTTATAAGTAAATAGGATCTCTAATCTACAATTCCTAGGATCTCCAATCTACAAGGTTGGGTTTTTCTTCATACCAACTTATAGTAGTTTAATGTCTCAAAAGACTTCGAATTAACTCTCTATTCAATAATTTGGTTAGTGGATCCATAATGTTATCTTTGAATTCCATAGTAAAATTTGATAACTCAATTAGAGAGTAGTCTAATGACATTATTTCTAAGACGTCTATGTCTAGACTTGTCATTGATTATAAGTTTGTCCAATTTAAAATTACTATCACAATAATTAGAGATTTATGTACATTCGTAGATAATCTTACCATAATAATTCGTACATTCTTACCATTTAAATATTTATTTTATGAAAATATTGTTTACCTGGCTAACTAGTAGACAAAATGCCGTTCTGCCTTCGTGTAAACGATTATATATTTTGCATAAAAATATTTTATTTATCAACATAATTTAAAAATATAGTTTATAACATTTAATCTATCAATCATAATTTTCTTAGAAAATTTCATATGTAGATTGCACTTTCAATTTTAAACATATTCACTTATAGACGTGAAGTATTTCATTAAATAATATCAATATAACATTTTATAACAATATGATATTTCATTTCGTGTAGTGCAATTCACATCCTTAATGGATTTGATCATTTTTATCGTAATTTTCAACGATAAATTATCGTACAAAAGACACGTAATAAACAATTTTCATTGTCTTCATGATAAAATATAATTGTCACTTCCACTTTTTAATAAACGTATGATCAAATTTTTATATCATTATTATAAAATTTGTTATAAGTCATATCAAGACTTTATAAACTTTCTTTTTTATTTATTTCATAAAATCCTTTTGAATACATTGGTTCTTCAAAGTTTTATGAAAGTAATGTCAAAATATGTCATGTTTCTTGATTTCAAAATTCTCAAATTTAAAATACCGATTTGAGCACCAACTTAGGAAATACAAACAAGACATTTTCTTGTTATTTTATTTCTTTATGTAAAGTTGCGCAACTTTATCTTTTGTAGAGAACGTATTTCTCTAATAATAAATTATGTTTTATTTATCATAATATACACAATTTTTTTATTATCAATAAATAATTATTCATGTCATCAATTCGTTCGTTTCTTAATTAATTAGATGACTTTAACTTTTCATAAAAAAAGTTATTTACCAAAACACACATAATTTTATAAAAATAATTCAGAATTTTCTATTAAAACAAAATGCATTTACAATAGATATTTATTTATATATGTATATAAAATTCTAGATAATAATACTTATTATGAATGAAAATTAATAATCATATTATTAGCTAATATGTATGATATATACAAATAATCAGTTAGCAACATAATCAAATATAATATAACTAAAAATATATTTCATATATTAATCAAAGAAGTTACATTGTCATGTTTTAAACAATAATCGACATGAAATGACTATGCATGCTCAAAAACAAATCTGGGTAACTTCTTCTCATCAAGACAATTTTTGCGAAGACAAATTCGACTAACATAATCGTGTCTTTTTAAATACATTATTAGAATAAGTTCTAACATAAACAACTTATTTAATCTCTTTATATAGATAACTATCATTCTCTCTCATGATTAATCACATAATTTCTATAGAAGAAATTAAAATGCTTCAAAATATTAATGACAACATCATTTTGACAAATAAAACTTCTACATAAAAAAATAATTTGGATCCCTAATTAATTTCATAATTTTTTAGATAAGAAATTATAATGATGTTAACATTCATGATTAATGTCATTTTGACAAATCAAATTTCTTATAAGAAATCGTTATCGGTCTCATTCAACTCATAATTTCTACACATCAATGACTAAAGTCATTTTAAGGAGTCTAATTTCTATATAGAAATCATTGACTTCCCCATTTAGCTCCAACATCAATGACTAAAGTTATTTTAACTAGTCTAATTTCTATCAATAAATCACTAACTGTCCATTCATCTCATAATTATCATACAAGAAATTGGAATGATTTCAACATCAATAATGACTAAAGTCATTTTTAACTCCATTCATCTCAAAATTTTCATACAAGAAATTGGAATGATTTCAACATAATTAATGACTAAAGTCATTTTTTGTTGGGTCAAATTATTTTGACTAAGTGTCAAAGTAGTTTGACTATTGGAATTTTGATAATGAATGTATATAAAACTCAATCTATGTCATCTAATTGTTTTTGGTGCAGGTGTATCAAAAACAAATTATATTAAACTTAGTATTAATGAGGTTCATTAGACTGATTTGACATTAGATGCATTGAGTTACACGGAGTTAGACATGCAGTCTAACTAGCGGAGTTAGAAGTGCAGTCTAACACACGGAGTTAGATGTGTAGTCTAACTAGCGGAGTTAGATGTGCAGTCTAACTAGAGGAGTTAGACGTGCAGTCTAACTAGAGGAGTTAGACGTGCAGTCTAACTAGAGGAGTTAGACGTGCAATCTAACTGTCGGAGTTAGACGTGCAACCTAACTAGCGGAGTTAGACGTGCAGTCTAACTAGCGGAGTTAGATGTGCAGTCTAACAGACATAGTTAGACGTGTAGTCTAACAGAAGTAGTTAGACGTGCAGTCTAACAGATGTAGTTAGACGTGCATTCTAACACTCGAAGTTAGGCGTGCAGTCTAACAAATGAAAGTTAGACATGCAGTCTAACTAGTGAGAGTTAGACGTGTAGTCTAACTCATTCAGATTAGTCTGAAGGGATATATAGTTAGACGTGCAGTCTAACTAATGGAAGTTAGACGTTCAGTCTAACTCCTTGAGATTAGTTTGAAGGAATGTGGTATTAGATGTGTTGTCTAATCCCATTAGACCATGTGGTCTAATCCCATTAGACCATGTGGTCTAATCCCATTAGACCATGTGGTCTAATCCCATTAGACCATGTGGTCTAATGGATGCTGCTATTAAACGGGGGCCTCTAATGAAATTAGACGAGGTTGTCTAAGTGAAATACGTCTAATGCTAGGCTTAAGTAGTTACTTGAAGCTAGCACCCGTCTATTCATAATCAACTAGCTGTACGCTACTCCTACTCCACTTTCCTGTGAAGATCAGTACGACAGCCAGTTGCAACCAATTGATTAATGCCACGTAAGCAAATATTCTTCCCACCACTCGTTTTTGTAGGAATATCCTTGAAGAATATTTGGCGCACTACCAAATTGGTACGGCCACGATCCTAGTGCTCAGAGTCTGTTGTGTACTATGGAGGTGCTCTAATTGAATCTTGCCACGTGTCATTATGTAAGATTTGACCGTTGGTACCTGCCTCTTATTTAAAGATCCTCAAGGACAACAGAAGAATCATCAATCTATCGATACTCAAATAATTCTATCTTAAGCGAATACTAAAACTATGATATTGAGAGAATTGTTTTATTGCTTTTACTGAGTGTTCAATCAAGAGAGAGTTAGAATCAAAGCATTGTATTAGCTGAGTGATATTCTTCATATTGTAAGTTGAACAGAGTCTGTTCTGTTCAACAGTGAGCTAGTCGTGCGACTGTATTTGATTCGTTGAATGTTTAGTGAATCCTTTCGGTGGTTGGAAGAAGGGGTGACGTAGGAGAGTTAGCTTCAATCATTCATAAACAAACTGTTGTGTATTTTCTTTCTGTCATCTTTTCATTCTTGGTTCTTAGCATCAAACCCAAGCAAACATTTCCGCACTTGAATCGTTTAAGAGTTTGAAAGGGTTTGTGCATAATAGAAAGTGATCTAAATCCTTAACAGGATTTCTATCAAATTGTTTGTCCTAAGCTGTTATGAATCGCCAGACCCCATCTCTATTGATTACGCCAATCCTATCATTTTTAACTAGTCTAATTTTTACCAAGAAATCATTGACTATTCATTCATCTCATAAAAAAAATCATTGGCTAAAATTAGATTCAAAATAGGGACCTCTAACATCACACCCTTGCATCGAAACTTCAAACCACCGCACCAATGCTTTCTTTATTTTACCGTTTTTACGACCTTTTATTTTCTTTATTAAGAAGAACATATTCTTCTTCTTTCACTTCACTCTATCAACAAAAATGATAACTTAGTATCATAATAAAAAGGTAAATATATGAGACAATTGATATATACATATACAAATAGACTGTATTTCCTTAGTTAGCATATTCTTATTAATTATCACATTTAATTAATTTAAGAAGGTATATATTTATAGTTAATTATTTTACAACTACAACCATATGCTTCAATTATAATTAGTTTTAAATAATACCATTAATTAATTTTATTAATTAAAACTATTTTTTTCCAATATATGTAATATTATCTTAGCATTATATATATAAAATAAAAGAGAAAATACTTCCCCTTTTAAGATTATCGTTATTAAACAATAACCATTGGAAACTCTTTTAAAATATTTAAAACCGACTTCATCCTTCAAATACATTAATTATCTCTTTTATAACATCACAACTCGTATTTTTGAAATATCAAAGACAACAAAGTTTGATATAGTAAACTATTAAATAGTTGAACACAATAGGACTGTTTTAAGATTGTTATAAATCTTGTCTTAAAATAACAGAAAATATATAATAGAACGATGTTGCAAAAGAAATTAAATAAAATACAATATATAAGGAAAGATATCACCAAATTTAAATGTTGATTTGAGGTATACGTTACACATTTCCCGTAAAATAGTTTCATAATCTCTCGTTTGTGCTGGAGCTTATCGCAGATGGCTTTCTCCTAGGGTATATAGAATTCAGTAGTGATTCTGTACTGAAATCATTACTCATCGAACTTGACCAGCGTACTTGAACTATCACCAGGTTTTAACGAAAATATCGAGCAAAGAACTCGAAGATTACTCACAAAATAAGGAGATGACTTTTGGAATTCTAGAGTGAGAAATGATGAGATGATATGGGGATAGGAATACGAGGTGAATGAATATTTATAGTTGAAAATTAAACTCATAATCAATTCTTCAATCCAACGGCCACTAATTCATCATCCATTCATCAAACGGTTATCATTGCTCATCTTTTCATCCTCCTTTCAAGTTACATCTAAGAATAAGTATTTTGTACTTACAATAACAATTAACACTATTTGTTAATTATAACGATAAACAAATTAATTTTCATTTGAATTAAATTTCACTTTAATTCACAATGAATTTGATGTTAATTTCATTTGGATTAAATATTACCTTAATTCACATTTGAATTTGATGTGAATTTCATTTAGATTAATTTCACATTAATTTACATTTGAATTTGGTGTGAATTTTATTTGGATTAAGTTTCACAATTATTTCACATTTGAATTTGGTGTGAAATTCATTTGGATTAAATTTCACAATTTATTTTACCAAATATTATTTTCATTTAAATAATGAAATTAGTTTAATTCCAACAACTCAGTCCCAAAATCACATCAATAATCAGTTATAAGAAGTTTAAAGTATTCTAATAATATCCTTAATTACCTAAATACAATTTGAGTTGAGGAAGCTGTTTGAAAATAGAGAAGATCGGTCAAGTAGTAGCGTGTAGCCAAACTTCCATCTCCATACTTGTCCTGTAGTCCACTTAGATTACTCTTGTTTTCACAACCTCTAACAATCCCATGGCATAATCTGTTTCGAAGCAGAAGAGAAGAGGGTGAAAAAAAATAATAATAAATACCAAATATGTTGAAAATGACCCTTCTCAATTTTAAAGAAAGATGAGTTGGAAGTCATGATATCAAGTAGCTAGGTATATGGAATTATGCACCTAAGTTTGGTGAAGAAAATCCTTTAGATAGCGGAACGATGGTATTTGGTGTTTGTTATGGATACTAATACTATCGGTTAGAAAAACTCTCGTTATAGTTTCTTCTACAGCCTACATGCATATGTTATCTATTAATTTAACAATTTAATATATGATATATTAATTATGAACTATTTCAAATAATTAAAAGGAATTTGCATTAAAAAATTCCTATAATCATTAGTATATATAACCAAGTTTTATCATTTTTTAAATCTTATTTATTCTTATCGATGGAGAGAAGACATTTTGAGAACTTACATAGGGTTGAGAAGACGATGAGCATCCAATGCAATATTTGCATCGAACCCATTAATCATGGCTGTCTGAATTAATATCTACTCTACACTCTTGCGGCGGATATCCGAGTTTTATCTTGAAAAAATATAATATATAAAAAATATAGTAATAATAAATAACATTAGTCACAAACATTTTTTTATAATATAAATAAATCATTAATTATTAATTATACATACCCGCTACTCTTAAAGCTCCCTCAAGAGGAAAACTCCCAATACCAATATGTTTATTGTTGAATCGAGCTTTCACTACATCCAACTCCTTGTTATTTGGGACGGGAATGCTCTTTCCATTACAAACATCCTATTTGTGATGTGATAGGATCGTGATAGCCGATAGGGGACCGGAGTCCGGCTAAGATGAAACTTACACACTCACAACAGTTGGTACTAATCTGGTTAGAGATTAATATCGGTCTCAATACCACACAAAGTATCACAAACTCTTGAACTGAGTTCATGTGCGGAAGTAGTTTGTTTCAGCTTGAAGCAACACACAACATGGACAGTAATATGAAGGAGTGAAATGGAGAAGGATCGGTTTGTAATAAAGGGAAGTCGGTTCGGATAAAGAAATGACCAAAAATGAGGAAAGAACACAACACAAGGATTTTATGGATGTTCAGAGACAAAGCTCCTACGTCACCCATTCTTCTCAAACGTTGAGAAGGATATTCACTAGGAATATTCTACACACAATACAATCTGTCAAAATGATCAAGGCTTAATTCTGTTTGATATTGACTTACAACTCTCACACAATATTAGAATTGTAATACACTGAAAAGTATGTAAATACAAAGAACATTTATCACTTCTGAATCAATTGGTTTCTCACTTGATAGCTCTGTAACTTGATTTCAAAAACCATCGTTGCTGCTTTCTTTAGCTTCTTCTTTTATAGTTGAAATGTGACAACGGTCATATTTCTCTCTCTGATTTGTTACTCAAAAGGAGCAGCCTTGCATTAAATGCGGTTGATGCTTCCCAAGGCATAAGGTAGCCGGCCTAATTTGTCTTTACTTCACTTTATCATTCTGGCGGTTTTGACAATTACCTAATCATAGGGAGTTAGTTTTGGAATTATACCAAAATACATAACTGAACACTTGACAGTCTTCTGTTGCCTGCAGTCTGTTCAACAGACTTGTATCAAAATTGTAATGGAACTGTCTTAAACTTTGAGATATTCCTTCTACGCATTCCCAAATAGATCTGTTTGCACCAAAATGTCAACTGCCAATATTTTCATATCTATGATTTTGTCTTTGAATAATCTGCCCATTGGAAATGTACGTTGGCTTATCATTTTTAGGAAGTTTAACCAACTGAACATCATCGGTTGACCGGTCCTACCGAAGAGTAGCGATCGATCAATGGAAAGGATTCACCAATCCTAAAGTTGAGTCAAGCCGATCTTCTAAGGAGATCGGTCAACGGTTTGTGCCGATTTAGATGAATCGGTTTAATCGGCCAATTGAAAATATGACTGCTCCTTATTTTTTGTGCACAAATGGTTGAATTTGATTTATTTCTTTAGATAGTTAATTACTTATTAATTAACTATCTAATTTATCTAACAATTTCATCATTTTTGATTATTTAAGTTAAATATTCAAAACCCTGTATTCGTTGGCCGGTTTTAAGATATTTATATTAATTGGCCGGTTAATAGAAAGCCGTTTGATTTTGAAGATAAAATTTTGAATGAAATTTTTTGTATTTCTATCAATTTCTCCCACAGTCCCATATATTGAGTTCCTTTAAATATTTTAAGATTCTTTTAGCAGCAGTATAGTGAGATTGTTTAGGATTACCCTGAAATCTCTCACACACTCAAACCGCAAACAAGATGTTCGATCGGCTAGCTATCAGGTACAGAAGTGAACCAATAATTCCTCTATAGGCAGTTGATGTACACTCCTTGACCATATTCATCTTTATCCAACTTGATTGATGAGCTCATTGGAGTGGAGGGTGTAGAATAGTTCTCCATTCCAAACTTCTTTAGCAACTCCTTTGTTTATTTGGATTGATTGATAAATGTTCCTTCTTCGATCTGCCGAATCTAGAGACTTAGAAAGAAACTAAACTCCCCTATTATACTCATCTTAAACTTGCCTGTAATCATTTTAGAAAATTTCTCACATAACTTATGGTCGGTTGATCCAAAAATGATGTCATCTACATAAATTTGAACAAGTAGAATATGATCCTTTTTCTAAAATTTAAATAGTGTTTTATTTACCGATCCTATAGTGAAATCATGGTTGAATAAAAACTTTGTTAAAGTGTCATTCCAAGCTCTTGGAGCTTGTTTTAAACTGTAAAGTGTTTTATCTAGATGGTACACATAACTAATCAGATCAGCATTTTTGAAACCTGGAGGTTGCTCAACATACACCTCCTCACTAAGTTCACCATTTAAAAATGTACTTTTAACATTCACTTGAAAAACATTAAATTTTTTGAAAGTGGAAAATGCAAGAAATATTCTAATTGCCTCTAGTCTAGCCACATGAGAAAATGATTCTTCAAAAGCAATGCTTTCTTCCTGTTTATATCCTTGGGTCACTAATCTAGCCTTGTTCCTCGTAAGTAAACCGTTTTCACTGAGTTTATTTCTGAACACCCATCTTGTTCCAATGACCGATTAATTTTTCGGTCTTGGAACTAAGTGTCAGACTTTATTCCTCTCAAACTGGTTTAACTCCTCTTGCATTGCTAAAATCCAATCGGGATCTAACAATGCTTCATCCATATTTTTCGGCTCAATTTGTGATATGAAATGGAGTTTTCATATTCTTCCAAAAGTTGAAGCCTAGTTTTGATGGGTAGTGAGGGTTACCTATAATAAGCTCATGAGGATGATTTTTATTCCATTTGAGATTCGGTCCAGAAATTTCTTTCAAATGGTCGGTTATCTGATCAAGGTTAGACAGATCGGTAGGCTGAACAATGTTAGGCCGGCCAATTTCTTCAGCAGACACTAAGGTGTCAACTTCTTGCTGTGAAGTAGCTTGATCCAGCTGAATCTCAGCATTAACAGTTTGGTCATAGACAAATCGTTTATAGACCGGAACCTCATCTTCACAATCAGATTGGATATTTAAGTTTTCTAATCTGTTGTGTAAATCAAAAGATGATGCAATGTTACTTTAACCGATTCATCAAAAACAATATGTGAAGATTCTTCAACAGTTGAAGTCATAGTGTTGTACACTCTATGTGCTTTACTCACTACAGAATAGCCTAGCATGATGCCAATATTAGATTTTGCATCGAAAGCGGTCAAATAATTTTTTCCATTGTTATGAAGGTAACACTTGCAGACAAAGATCTTAACATACCAGATGTTAGTAACTTTGTCATGTTATACTTCAAAAGGGGTTTTTTTAAAACGTTTATTTAACATGGATCAATTTTGAGTATAGCATGTAGTGTCGATAACGTCGGCCCAAAATTTTTGAGCAATACCCGAATCGGCTATCATGGATCTTGCGGCTTCCTTGAGAGTTTGGTTTCTTCTCTCGGCCTGTCCATATTGTTGAGGAGTTCTAGCACTAGACAACTCGTGTCTAATACCGGAATCCTCAAGAAATGCAGTTAATGTACTATTAGTGAATTTTGTATCTCTATCACTTCTGATTTTATTTACACGTATTGATTTCTCATTTTACAATCTTTTAAGCAATTTAATCAAATTAGGTGCATCTTGATTTTTAGATACCAAAAATATCACCCAAGTGTATCTAGTATAATCATCAATAACTACCATTGGTAATGCATGCCGCCTAAGCTAGTGACCCTAACCGGTCCAAATAAATCCATGTGAAACAATTCTAAACATCGACTTGATTGAATATTTCCTTTACTTTTGAAAGTAGATTTTATCTGTTTACCCATTTGACATGCAGAACAAATTTTATCTTTAGCAAATTTTATGTTAGGAATTCCTTGAACTAATTCTTTAGTGCAAATATAGTTTATAGTTTTGAAGTTCCAATGATTTAACCTTTTATGCCAAAACCAGTTTTGATCATTCTTAGCTATCATACAAACCGAGTTATCACATTTAGTTTTTCAGTCTACTTTGTAAATGTTTCCTAACCTATTTCCGGTTAGTAAAATTCTACCTTGTGGATTCTTAACTAAACATGCATGTTTATGAAATTCATTAGTGTATCCTACATCGCACATTTGACTAATACTCAGCAGATTGAAATGCAGATTTTCAACAAGAAGTACATTGTTTATAGTTAAGTTGCCATGGACAATCTTACCCTTACCCACGACTCTATCTTTAGAATTGTCACCGAAAATTATCATTGCACCGTTTTCTTGAACAATATCGGTCAGTAGGTTGTTGTTTCTGGTCATGTGTCTAGAACAACCGTTGTCCAGATAACATTCCAAATTTCTCAGCCGCTTGTTCTTCTTAATCTGCAAAATATAAATATTTACACATTTTTGGTACCCACATTCACTTAGGTCGACGGTTAATTAGTCTCTTTGGAATCCATACTTTCATTAATCAGATGAGTTTCCCAGTGATGGTCTTAATAGTTTTATATGTAACAGGATTTACATTTCTCTGTCTACTTATGGTTACCTCATAGTGTCGTGGTGATCTTTGATTGGATGAATATCTATCATACTCTGTTCTAACCGGTCGGATGGCTTTCCTTCTCTAAGGATGAAGTCATATTAAAGTGTCGGGTGGTCCTACATAAGTTAATTCCTTTGCTAGTTTTGAATCGTGACTAGTTTCAATGTCTGTTGATGAACTCTTGACAAAGTTTATTAAAGGCAACTTGTCTTTATTGAGATTCAACCTTTGGCGGTTGGAAAATTTAGATTTACCTAGTTTACAGTGATCATAGCCTAAACCGAATTTACAGTTATATGGTATTTGATGACTCGTCATCTAGCTCACAACATCTCCAGATCTCTTCCATGCAGCCATTAAATATTTAGTTCGTTCATTTTCTTCGGTCAACGATTGAACTGTCTCCTTGAGCTTCTCCTTCTTAAAGGATAGTTCAATTGTTGTATCGGTCTGAATTTCACTCGATTCACCGATTTCAGTCTTACTTCATTCACCGGTATGAAAAAATTCAACCGGGTCGGTACAAGAGTTAATAGGTGCCTATACTCAACGACCATGTCGTTGAGTATAGTAATCAAATCTTCTCGGGTAAATTCTTCACAAGAAAAGTCAAATACATGTTCTTCAATTTCTAAGAGCCAAGAGATCCCTTCATTATCACTGTCTGAATCGGTGTGTTCCCACTAACTACCACCATCATCGGCTATCAATACTTTCTGAATCTCCTTGCCTTGACCGCTTTGCTGATGATCATCCCTCTGGTTGTGATTATCTTGTTTTGATTATCTCTTCTTGGCTTTCTACATTCTGACCTGTAATGACCTAACACATTGAGATTATAACATCTAACGTTAGATTTATCATCGTAATTATAGTTGTAGTTGTTTGTCGGTTGATTTTTCTTCATGAATTTTACAAATTTCTTTGAAAGCATGGCCATCACATCCTCACTAAACTGTTCGACGATTTTGACCGGTACAGGAACGGCTGGCTCCACTGAAGTTACCAGGGCCCTGGTAGCGGTTGAAGTTGAGGCTTCATCTTCGATTGTAGACTTCATTTCGAACTCGTATGCCTTCAAATCTTCCAAAACATCGTGTACTTTATTTTTCTCGAGGCTTTTAGACTCCCTCATCACCATTGTTTTGATATTCCAGGCACTGGGAAGAGATCTTAGAGCCTTAATGATAGTTTCTTTCTAATTGTACTTCTTTCCAACTGTAAATAACTCATTCACCACACTAGTGAACCGATCACTGAATTCCTTCATGGTTTCACAGGGCCTCATCTGTATATTTTCGAACTTCTGGGTGGCCACCAGTATCTTGTTCCCCTTGGTTCTTTAATTTCCTTCACGGAGTTCGATCATCGTCTCCCATGCTTCCTTTGCAGTTGCACATTCTCTAACTTTGCCAAAAATGTTTTTATCTAAATCTTTAAAAAGAGTGCTTTTGCAGTGGTTGTCTAGGTTGTTCCTTCTCTTGTCGTTGACTGTCCATTAACTTTTTTCCTTTTTAATCTTTATCGATCCATCAGAAAGAATGAACATCATCTCATCATCCATGGTTATCAGATGTAGATGCATCCGAATCTTCCAGTCGGGAAATTCTTCACTCTTTAGCATCAGTGGTTTCTCACCGTAAGTCATGCTTGTTGCTTGAGTATTGAGACTAGCTTCTCTAATACCAATTGATAGGATCGAGATCGCCGATAGGGGACCGGGGTCCGGCTAAAAGAGAAATCTTACACAATCACAACGGTTGGTACTAGTTCGGTGAGAGATTAATACCAGTCTCAATACCACACAAACTGTCACAAACTCTTAAATCGGGTTCAATTGCAGAAGTAGTTTGTTTGAGCTTGAAGCAACACACAACTTGGACAGCAATATGAAGGAGTGAAATGGAGAAGGATCGGGTTGTAATAAATTGAAGTCGGTTCGGATAATGAAATGACCGGAAATGAGGAAAGAACACAACACAAGGATTTTATGGATGTTCAGAGACAAAGCTCCTACGTCACCCCTTCTTCTCAAACGTGGAGAAGGATATTCACTAGGAATATTCAACACACAATACAATCTGTCAAAATGATCAAGACTTATTTCCGCTTGATATTGACTTACAACTCTCACACAATATTAGAATTGTAATAAACTAAATAGTATGTAAATACAAAGAATACTTAACACTTCTGAATCAATTGGTTTCTCACTAGATAGCTCTGTAACTTGATTTCGAAAACCTCCGTTGCTTCTTTCTTTAGCTTCTCCTTTTATAGTGGAAATATGACAACGATCATATTTATCTCTAATTTGTTGCTCAAAAGGAGCAGCCTTACATTAAATGCGGTTGATGCTTCCCAAGGCATAAGGCAACCGACCTGATTTGTCTTTACATGACTTTATCATTCTGGCGGTTTTGACAATTACCTACTCCTAAGAAGTTACTTTTCGACCTATACCAAAATGGGTAACTGCACACTTCACAGTCTTCTGCTGCCTGTAGTCTGTTCAACAGACTTGTATCAAAATGGCAATGGCACAGTCTGAACATTTGAGATCTTCCTTCTGCACATTTCCAAATAGATCTGTTTGCACAAAAATGTCAACTGCCAATATTTCCATATCTTTGATTTTGTCTTTGAATAATCAGCTCGTTGGAAATGTACGTTGGCTTTGGATTTTCAGGAAGTTGAACAAACCGGACATCATCGATTGACCGGTCCTACCGAAGAGTAGCGACCGATCAAACGAAAGGATTCACCGATCCTAAAGTTGAGCCGAACCGGTTTTCTAAGGAGATCGGTCAACGGTGTGTGCCGCTTTAGAGGAATCGGTTTGACCGGCCAATTAAAAATATGACCGCTCCTTGTTTTTCTTGCACAAAATGTTAAATTTGATTAAGTTCTTTAGATAGTTAATTACTTATTAATTAACTATCTAATTTATCTAATATGATGAAATCGGTTTGGGAAGAAGAGGCTACAACCAACAACACTGTGAAAATAAAAATCTTCATTTATGCTCATGTCATGGCCTTTAACAATATCACAAACATGATTATTATTTTAAATTACATGAAAAATAAATATGAAATTGAGTAGACTTGATAGACATAATTTAATCAATTAAAATGATATAAAAAGTTTGAAGTATATTTATTACCTTTGGAGTTTTCTCTCACTTGACTGAATAGCCCTTAAAATATACTAGGAAAATTCTTGTATGAGTATGATGCACACGGATAAAAATATAAATAAATAAATTTTAATAAAATATAATAATATGTATTAAATGTTTAAAACTCTTAATAAATCACGAATAATATACTAAAATAGAATAATTTCATTCCACATTTTATTCAGTTCGTTAACCAACTTATTTTTTCACATATTTCATCACATATTTCATCCAAATGAACCTCTTATCTCATGAACTTTCACTTTGATTAATCAAATATTTGATTCATATTTTTTAACCACTTTCAATTGATACTACCCTATTATCCAACGACAAACCACATCCCAATCACACTTAATTAAAGAGTTGTACTAGTTTTATTAGATTGCAAATTCGAAAAATACATTTAACATTTTTAATTTGATTCTTAAACGTTTTAAATTTATGAGCGGGTCAACCCATAATCCGACCCAAGTATTCATTTACTCTTACATATATATCCAAATTAACACAGTTCTTGTTCTGGAAATCCGGATACTTTGAAATTATGCATCATATATATATATTAGTTAGTTAAAAAGTTGAACTTATATTATTAGAATATCCTGCTTTCATAAAATTTGGAGTTAAATTTAAAATATATAGTCTTACTAGCCTAGTTGGTCAAGGGTTATACTTGTTTATGTTGCAAGTTCGAAACATACCTTTAACATTTTTAATTTGATTTTTAACCGTTTTAAGTTTATGAGCATGTCAACCCACAATCTGACCGATGTATCCATTTACCCTCACATATATATCCAAATTAATACAACTCTCGACTCGGCAATCCGAACACTTTGAAGTTAAGCATCATTATATATATATAGATAAGTTATACAACTTCATTTGCATTATTTAAAATGAATGATTTGCATAATTCTATATAATATATTTTCAAATTTTACATTAAATTTGTATAAATTTTGCAACCTTCTACGCATTATTTCAAAAATTAATATTACAATTCAATTGAATTCAATTTCAAATGATTCTCTATATATAAATAATAACCAAAACAAACATTATTTATATGATCAACTTTTAACTAATATAATTCATTACAAATTTACAAAATATATTTGTAAATTAAATTCATTAAGTACTAATGTTCCAAAATTATGAAAAAACATGCTAAATTTTACACAAAATGACATTGTTCGCCTAGAAGAGCCTTGTTTTTCTTTAGGGGATATTACCATTTTAAGACGTTTAGAAGATAAGGCTTTTGTTGTTCGTCTATCGGTAATTTTATACTCACCCACATTCTAAAACCAATAACAAGCTTTGTAAAGACATAAATAACTCTATTAACCAAATTATAATTGTATCAACCAAATCATACTTGGTTTGATTCTGTATATTCAGATACACTTTTATCTCACTTTCTTTGAAATTGTCTACACATATTGCTAATTAGTGTATTCCACCAATATCAAATATAAAACCAATTAGAACTCAATGTAGATCATATAAAAGTAAATCATATTACACTCCCTATTAACAACTTTATAGAAGTAACTCAATATAGATCATATAAAGAGTTTAATAATGTCAACATCCTTCTACTATATCATACACATATTATATTGTGCAATATGCAATAATTATGCTAAGTTAATTAATTCAATCATAATGCTAAATCAATTCATACAAGATTCAAGGAATTTACATTGTTAAACTTTTAATTTAACTTAAGGTCTAGTCTTTATTTGGTATTAATTATGTCATAGAGTTTAAATTTTAGGGTTTAAACAACTCCTAAATTAATGATTGCATAATTGAAAAATGACATAAGTCCCCATATATATAATAAAGTCATTTTAACACTACTTGAATTGAAATGCTAATAAATAGATAAAACTAGAATACTAACACAACTATCCTAAACGATTAACTAAAATAAATATAATGTGTTAGGGAAAATGGAACTCAATTTCCAATGCCCAAGGTCGAATATTAGAAGTATAATTTGAGATGGTGTAGAGGATTCTAGTAAAAATGCAATAAAGAACACAAGAGATTTATACTTTGCCAATGGGAGTTTTTTTTTTCCGTAATTCATATTTTGTGGACCTAATCTCTAATGTGTAAAAGTACTAATATTACATTCATCTAGTGCGTTTATTTATTGCTCACTTTATCTAAGGCAGCAAAACCCTCCAACCGTTAAAGGAATTAAAAAACATACTTAAGTAATCATCCAAAGTTATGTTAGAAGAAACAGTCAAAAAGGGGAAAGAAGTGGCCTAAGAATGTCTGTTAAATTGTATATTTTTCCCAGATCATTTGCTAATATATATAAACTTATGTTTATGTTGTTTATTGATTATATTCTTTTTTCTAATCTTTTAACTAAGTTTTAACATCATTCAAAAGGAGGAAATTGTTGGGTCAAATTATTTTGACTAAAATAAACTAAGGAATAAGTTTATTTAATGTTGACATTATTTTGATGATCTATGTTTAACTTAGTTGTGAATGAAGCTGAGTGGTCTATTTGTTTTAAGTAGGAGGAAATCGAAATATAGTACTAACTTAGACGTAGTCTAAAGCAGGTTGTCTTAGACGTCTTATGTAGTTAAACGAGGACGTCTAACTCCTTTAGACTCTATTTGAAGGGAAACGTAGTTAGACGAGGTCGTCTAACTCCTTTAGACGCGTTATAAAGGTATACGTAGTTAGACAAGGACGTCTAAATCCTTTAGACACGGTCTAAAGGAAGCGTAGTTAGACAAGGATGTCTAACTCTTTTAGACGTTGTCTAAAGGGAAACGTAGTTAGCAGAATTATATATAAAAAACATCTCGAACTATCAACTATAGGTTTTTCTGGCTGAATTATGTACGCACGATTAGTGCACCTATCAATAAATATGTTTTTAGATGGAATCATATATAACGATGTCTCAACTTATCGACATAAAAGATTTTAGCGGAATCGTATATAAACAATGTCTCGACCTATCGACATATAGATATTTAGTGGAATCGTATATAAACGATATCTTGACCTATCGACAGAGAGGGTTTTAGTGGAATCGTATATAAATGATGTCTCAACCTAAAGACATATAAGGTATTAGAGGAATCATATATGTTAGGATCAACTACAACTATTGAAGGGGGGTTGAATATTGTAGTTGTATTTTTCACTTTTATGCGATTTTAATTTTGTTAGAGATTGAAAATATATTCTTGGACAAATTGTAGCAAACTCTTGAACGGTTTCAAGTGCAGAAAATGCTTGCGGGATTTGAAGCGGCAAATATAAGACTGAATAAAGTATTAAGGAGATTGTTAGATAAAATTAGACCGGTTAAATAGAACCTAACAAAAACAAACTTCCTGTGCAGGAATGGTTAAAGAATCCAACCGGTCAAATGATTCAACCGGTCAAGCAACCCAACCGACCAAAAACCTAACCGAGCAGAAAGACAAGATCGGTCAGAAGAAAAGACCAAAACCGGAAGTCATCCGGTTAGCCTAAACTTACAACCGATCGGTGCAAATAGATACTTTGAGTATCTGTTAAAGATGATACCAAAAGACAGATCCTAGTATTGCTATATTCATACAAGTCTGAGGATAATCTGCAGGCTGCAGAAGATCGTCCGACAAGATCTTTCCACTCAGGGATAAATAAGAGACGTAATCCTCCAGGTATAAATAATTGTCCAACCGACAGTTGCCATATTAAGTAAAAGACAAACCTAGTCAGTTTGACCTATACACTAGAAGCCTAGACCGCCAGGTCTGAATCACTGAACCTCTGCGCAGCAAATCAGATTCAAGGTGATGAAATGTGACCGTTGGCACATTTCACCTATAAAATAAGGAGCTGAAGAGGAATAAATGCGGTTACAAATTCATAGAAGTTCTCAACAACCTAAGTCACAAACTGTGTTTTATCTCTCTAAGATTAAGAGCTCAAGTGTGTATTTGAAGTTAGATTACAATTTTGGTTAAAATTGTACGGGTGTTATCGAGCAAAAAATAAGTCTCGATCGGATTGTGTTTGTGTATTCATTAGTGAATATCCTTCTCGCGGTTTCGAGAGGAAGGGGTGACGTAGGAGTTTTATCTCTGAACATCCATAAAAACTTGTCTTGTTATTTACTTTCTGCCGGCCCTACACTCTAACCGACTCTACCTAAACGAACTTACTGAATCTCAAACCGACTCACCATACTCCAAACCGACCTTATCCAAATCCGGTTCTGACCATCCTGTGTGTGTGCTGCTTCAACCTGAAACAAACCACTTCCGCGCTTGGACTCGGTTAAAGGGTTTGTGACAGTTTGTGTAGTATTGAAACCCCAGTGTTAATCTCTAACCGAATTAATCACCAACCGTTGAGTGAAACGCGCTAACCGTCCAGACCCCGGTCCGCCATCCGCGACCTAGATCCTAACAATTGGTATCAGAGCAGTTAGTTTCAATACTCAAGCAAGCATGTCTTTTGATAAGCCTCCAATGCTAGAAGGTGACGACTTCGCCAACTAGAAGGTACGTATGTACCTGCACCTAATTACCATGGATGACGAGATGCAGTTCATCCTAACTGAAGGACCGGTAAAGATTGATAAAGACAAAGGATTGGACAACCGATGATAGGAGAAGAAACAATCTGGACAATCATGCCAGAAACCGTATCATCAACGGTTTGGACAGGAACACCTTTTGTAAGGTCAGATATTGCAAAACCGCAAAGGAAATATGGAATATGGTGATTCAAATCCATGAGGGAAACAAAAGAACCAAGGAAAACAAGATAATGGTGGTCACCCAGAAGTTTGAAAACATCAAGATGAAATCGGGAGAAACAATGAAGGAGTATAGTGAGTTCACAGATGTGATAGATGAGCTATCAGCCCTTGGAAAGAAGTATGACAACAAGGAAGTCATCATGAAAGCGTTAAGGTCTCTTCCAAGTGCATGGGATGTAAAGACAATGGTGATGAGGGAATCAAACTATCTAAGCAAGATGAAGCTACAATGATGTGTTCGAAGATCTTAAGGCATATGAGTTTGAAATGAGATCTAGGATTGAAGATGAAGTTTTTGCCTCAACTTCCACAAAAGCCTTGGTCACATCCATAGAACCGGTTGCTCCTGCACCGATCAGAACCGCTGAACATTTTACCGAGGATGCCATGGCAATGCTTGCACAAAAGTTTGGGAGATTCATGAAGAGAAGCCAACCGAAAAACAACAACAACTATAACTACGGTGATAAATCTAATGTTAGATGTTATAATTCCAATTGTTTGGGACATTTCAGGTGGGAATGCAGAAAAACAAGGCGGGACGACCGGAAACCGGACGATCAAAACCACCGAAATAACTATCCACAAACCGGTGAAGGAAGTGAAGTTCAGAAAGCACTGATAGCCGATGATGGAGGAAGCCTATGGGCTCACAGTGACAGTGATGACGAACTCACATGTCTCATGGCAAACGAGGAACATGTATTCGACTCTCCTTGTGAAGAATTTACTAAAGATGAGTTATTTAATGCACTAAATGATATGGTAGTAGAGTATAGGAACCTACTAACACTAATACCAACCCAACTCAACTTTAGAACCGACCCATAGAACCAGCCATGTCTGAACCTAATACCAGTAGTGTTCAACCTAACGAAATCTTAGAAACCAAGGCCGCACCTGAACTATCCTCTGAGACCGAACAACTCAAGGAGTTAGCTCAAGAGCTGACCAAGGAGGAAGATGCCCGAACCCAGTATCGAATAGCCGCGTGGAAAAGATCCAGTGAAATGGTGAACAGAATGTATAATTATAATAGACATCCCAAGTGCATGTTCGGTCTTGGATACAAGAACAACAGATCCAACAATCGAAACCATTCCGACAGAATGAGGCTCACAAAGGATAACCTTTCCTTTGTAAGTTTTGTCAAGAGCTCCTTAACCGACGATGAGGAACAAAGTGCCTCATATCCGGAAGACGAACTAATCTATGTAGGTCCAACTGATTCCGAAAAATGGCTTCATCCTGAGAAAAGGAAAGCCAACCGGCCCAAAGGTAAGCAAGCCGATCCACAACCACATAGGATAAACCAAATGCCACCTCCAAGTAAGGCACTCTTAGGAAAACAGAAAGACGCCAAACCGAGTGCAGGAAACTAGTCAGAACCATAACCGGAATAGTTGTCTGACTTATTAAAGTCTGGATACCTAAGGGACTAATCATTTGTGGACCCAAGTAAATGTGGGTACCAAATAGTTGTAAATATGTATATTTTGCACGATATGAAGAAACGGCTAGGAAACTCTGAATGGTACCTGGACAGCGGCTGTTCCAGACACATGACTGGAAATAAAAACCTCCTAACCGACATTAGAACAGAAACCGGTGCAATGATTGTCTTCGGTGATAACTCAAGATGTAGAACTGTGGGTAAGGGTAAGATTGTCCATGGTAATTTAACAATTGATAATGTACTTTTAGTTGAAAACCTACACTTTAACTTGCTGAGCATTAGCCAAATGTGTGATGTTGGATACACTATAGAATTTCTGAAACATGCATGCTTAGTCTGATATAATATTCAATAAGGTTAAGGTTTGTTCAGCATGTCAAATGGGTAAACAAACTAAGTCAACCTTGAAGAGTAAAGGACACATTCAGTCTAACCGATGCTTAGATCTCCTACACATGGATTTATTTGGACCGATTAGGGTCGTCAGCCTAGGTGGCATGCTCTACACTATGGTAGTTGTTGATGATTATTCTATATATACATGGGTAATATTTTTGGCATTCAAACGTGAAACCGCATCAAATTTAATTACATTGCTTAAACGTTTACAAAATGAAAAATCAACACGCATCAACAACATTAGGAGTGATAGAGGAACCGAATTCACAAATAGTACTCTAAATGCATTTCTTGATGAATTCGATATTAGACACGAGTTGTCTAGTGCTAGGACTCCTCAACAGAATGGCCTGGCTGAGAGAAGAAACCGAACTCTCAAGGAAGCCGCAAGGTCCATGATAGCCGATTCGGGCATTGCTAAAAAATTCTAAGCTGAAGCTATCAGTACCGCATGTTACACGCAAAACCGGTCTTTGATCAACAAGTTTCACAACAAAACACCGTATGAAGTATACTTTGACAGGATTCCCAACATTAGGTATCTTAAAATTTTCGGTTGTAAATGTTACATTCATATAAATGGCAAAAATTACCTCTCCTTTTGATGCAACATCCGATATTGGGTTCATGCTTGGTTACTCAGCAGTTAGTAAAGCATATAGAGTATATAACACTAGAACTTTAACCGTGGAGGAATCTCTTCATGTTGTATTCGATGAATCGGTTGAAAGTAACACTACATCATCCTTTAATCTACACAACAGATTGGAGAACAACAATATCCATTCTGATAGTGAAGATGAGGTTCCGACTTTAAGACGGTTTGTCGATGACCAAATGGGTGATGATGAAACCCAGCCGGATCAAGTTGTCACACAACAGGAAGCTGACACCTCAGTTCAAACTAAGAATATCGGTCGGTCTGACATCATTGTTCAGCCTACCGATATGTCTAGCCTTGACCAAGTAAACGGTGATTTGGTAGACACTCCTGAACCGAATCTCAAAAGGAATACCAATCATCCTCCTAAGCTAATTATAGGTGACCCTTCAAAACCTGTTCGAACTAGGCGACAAATTTTGGAGGAATACTTTAATTCCGCTTTCATATCCCAGATTGAGCCGAAAAGGTGGATGAAGCATTGTTAGATCCGGATTGGATCTTGGGAATGCAAGAAGAGTTAAACCAGTTTGAGAGCAATAAAGTCTGGTACCTAGTCCCTAGACCGAAAGATCAACCGGTCATAGGAACAAGATGGGTATTCAGAAATAAACTCAATGAAGACGGTTTGGTCACGAGGAACAAAGTCAGATTAGTAGCACAAGGATACAAACAGGAAGAAGGCATTGATTTTGAAGAATAATTTGCCCCTGTAGCTCGGATTGAAGCCATTAGGATTTTTCTAGCCTTTGCTGCTTTAAAAAACTTTAAAGTTTTTCAAATGGATGTTAAAAGTGCATTTTTAAATGGTGACCTACGTGAGGAAGTATATGTTGAACAACCACCCGGTTTTAAAAATACTGACCTACCTAATCATGTATACCGCTTAAACAAAGCACTATACGGTTTAAAACAAGCTCCTAGAGCTTGGTATGATACACTAACCGCATTTCTGTTAAAACATGATTTCACCATCGGTTCAGTGGATAAAACACTATTTAAATTTGAGAAAAATGAACACATCCTACTTGTTCAAATATATGTGGATAATATCATCTTTGGTTTCTACCGATTCTAAGCTATGTGATAAATTTTCAACATTGATGACTAACAAATTTGAAATGAGTATGATGGGAGAATTAAGCTTTTTCCTATGCCTTCAGGTTAAGCAACTCGAAGAAGGAACTTTCATAAGTTAACCCAAATATACAAAGGAACTTCTAAATAAATTTGGGATGGACACATGCTCCTCCACGGCTACGCCGATGAGTTCATCAATCAAATTGGACAAGGATGATGACGGTCAGGCAGTAGACCTGACGGCCTACCGAGGAATCATCGGTTCTCTCCTATACCTGACAGCAAGTAGACCGGATATACTATTTACGGTTGGAGTATGTGGAAGATTCCAGGCTAATCCAAAACAGTCCCACTGCACAGCCGCAAAGCGAATCTTGAAATATCTAAATGGAACCCTAAAGTCGGTCTGTGGTATCCAAAGGACTCATCTTTCAACCTCACAAACTACTAAGATGCAGATTATGCATGTTACAAAGTAGACAGAAAAGTACCAGTGGAACATGCCAATTCCTAGGTGATCGGCTTATTTCTTGCTGTCATGGCACAACAAGAAACAGACATCGGTTACCACGTCAACCGCAGAAGCTGAATATCTGACATCCAGAAGTTGCTGTTCACAACTCCTGTGGATTCAACAACAACTGAAGGATTTCGGTATCACAGCCGAAGAGTCTCCGATATTCTGTGATAACACAAGTGCCATAGCAATCACATACAATCCGGTTCTACATTCTAGAACCAAGCACATCGATATAAGACACCACTTTATCCGAGAACATGTTATGTTGAAGCATATTCGGCTGGAATACGTATCAACAGAACAACAAGTAGCCGACATCTTCATAAAGCCCCTGCAGGAAGCTAAGTTTTCTCACTTCAGAAACAAACTCGGTTTAACCGATATTAATCAGCTCATCCATTAAAATGTCTAAAAGAAAAATCGGTTCGAACAGACAAAACCGGTAGTTCTTCCTAAACTGTCGAAAACCGAATTCACCAAGGTACCTATTGAAGAACCGCTTTGTCTATCAGTTACAGTAAACCGACCGGTTACTTAGTGCATGCACCAATTAACCGCATCGGAACGAATAACTGAAAACGAACCGGTTTGGAAATAGTATACTTCGGATTATTTGGCTTACGAACATAAACGGAATAATTATCTGCGTTTAGATTTATCTGTTCTGAAAAGATACATTTTCAAAGCAAAATGGTCATACCTCAAAAGACGTGAAGATATGATATATTTAACCGTCCAGGCCTATGACTCACATCCTAGGTTGTAGACATGCTTATTTCATGCAATATGTTTTATCCTATGGTTAAGAGATCCAATCACCTGCGATACACTGGATAATACATTCATCCTTCCACTAATATATAAGTTAGGCAAACATCAGACAAAATATTCTCAAGCATCAACTTATCCTCTCACTAAGACAAATATGTCTCAGTTTCCAAACATTCTTCAAGTTGACTTCGATTCAGCTCAAAGTACAAAGCATTATGAAATCTTCAAGATGATCAAGTCACTTGAAGACACCGGTCTAAAATCTTTTCTAGATGACAAACATGTCATCTTTCACGAAACCGTCCTAGAGTTTTTCTACAACGTCAGGGTTTTCCGAGGTACCCCTCACTTCGACACCCTCATTCAATCTAGGGTCGGAGGGACCGTGTTTGACTTCATGGAGAGTGACTTCGCCAGTTGCTTCAATCTTCCGAAGCAAGGGCTCACCGACTTAAACGCTCCGGCCGAACTAAAGGCCAAAATCTCTCTGAACTTCTCTCGGTCAAACCGTCCGGTCAGTGACCACGGTGCTAGGGCATCATTGAGAGCTAAATACCAGCTTCTCAACGATATCATCGGTCGAGGCATCCTAGGAAAGGATGTGACCAACACCTACTGTGCTGCAGTTTTCAACATGATGACTGCTATCACAACGAATACGCCAGTCAACTGGTCCAGGGTGTTGTTCGATGTCCTGATCTAGATGATCAGCATTCGCCAAACCGGCCTCATCCCCCAGATCAGTTGCCTACTTATGGAACTTGGGGTTCCACTTTGTCCGGGTGAAGGGCTGAACTAGGCCCAGGTTATAACCAATGAAGTTTCCGACTCGTTCTATGAGCGGTTCGAGAAGGCCTGGAAAAGGAAGAACCGACACCTCAATTCCTCCGGCAATTAAGTCACCCCCTCCTACAACCGGTCATTTTGTTGTACGTACCGGTTGTATTGTAATCCTACTCTATTATGATCTCTTCGGTTATTATGTGTTTTCCTTTCGGTTTGTTGTATCCCAACGTTCATTAATGAAAAGTAAGTTTTAAATTCCAACCACATGGGAAATTACACAAACTTAGTTACTTTCTAACTAGATTCTCCACCTCGAGTTTCGCAACCGGTCAAAAGTAACCCCTTTCCAAGGAGTTTTGGAAACATAAATATTCCCAACACTAATAAGACAAAACGGAATATCAGCATTAAATGCCCCTATTTTCCCTCCAATCTCAAATCTATATAAGGGACCTCCTTAATCCATTGAACACACCTCTAAACAACTTTTAATTTCTTAAACTCTCTCTCTCTCTCTTAGATTTGAAAGAATGTCTAACCAAACTCTAAGAAATTATCTATGCGTCGATTTCAACTCTGTCCACCAGACTGGGAATATTGCAGTAAAGGAATTCCTCTTCGAATCACTCATCGACACCGGCCTTAGTGACTTTCTCGGAGAAGTCGGACCCGTCTTCATTCCAGAAGTAATGGAATTCTTCAATAATGCAATCATATCCGGTGATGCCATTATTTCCATGGTGAAAAATCACCACTTTGTTCTTCGCGTAAGCGAATTCTCCCGGATGTTCAGACTGCCCACTAAAGGGTTCTTCGATTTCCCATCCCGGGTGGGGAGTGCTGCAGTTGAATATGCCGATATGTTCTCCGGAACCGAAGTGTCGGTTGAGAACTACGGTCTAAAAACCCACCTCGCTCGTCCCATCCAACTCTTTCACGAGATCGTCAACCGATCTATAATCTGCCAATCTCCGAACCAACACTATTCTAAGAAAGTCTTCGACATGATGACCTACATCATCAGTGATACCCCCATTAACTGGTCATCGGTCATCTTCAATAACCTGAAGACAATGGTCGAGACAAAGAAAAGTTTCGTATATGCTCCCCACATTAGAAGATTCCTTCGTACACACAATCGACATCTTGGACTGGGTACCCCGGTGTGCTTCTCAAGTGTTCTCCACAAGGAAATGGTGGAGGACAGACTTTCTAAAATGGTCGTTACATAAGTTTGTTCCTTTATGTAATGTAAACCGATCCTGTATCGGTATCCGCTATGTCATTCCTTTTTAATTAAATGATTATTTAAATCAATGTGCTCAAAATTTGGTAAAGTCAAAAATTTGGTTCGTAATCGCGAAATTAAAAATCGGTCTAAAAGTTCAACCGGTTAAACATAATCCGAGTCATCTCCGGTTAAATAACCGTCTCACAAATAGAACGGTCACATTAAATAACCGCCTCTTCACCGGTTAAATAACCGCTTCATAATCGGTTACAAGAACAAACCGCTTCATCGCTGGTTAAATAACCGCATCAAAAGCCCGCTCAAACTTCCCGCCTATCGTTTGCCGCCCAAAGCTTTTTGGAGGGAAAATTCCCGCCCAAACTTGACGTGACAGTTCGCGGCGGTTGAAATTCCAACCCGCGACTATAAATATGGTCCTTAGCCATTTTATTTTATTCTCACGCGAAACGACTTTCTCTCTCTAGCTTTCAAATCTCTCAAACTTCTCAATCTATCGATCTCTCGGTTTCTTCATCCTACCATGGGTCGTGAATCTGTACTTTTCACTCACATCATCCAAGTCGACTTCGATGAAATTCGGGCAAATGGATCGGCGGAAGCTATACGAGTGTTAACCCAACTTTCCGAGTCCGGTCTTGAACACTTCTTGAACGGACCGTTCGTCTTGTATCAAGAGGCGGTCACCGAGTTCTTTCAAATCGCCGCACTCACCGAAGGAACGATAACGGCAACTATAGGCGGAAAACCGTTCAATCTGACCAAGGAGTCGGTTGCTGAGGTACTACATCTACCAACCGAGGGGAGCGATTTCTTGGTGGTTACAGACGAGGCCACATTTGAAGCGGTTTGCCGAGATGTTTCGGATACTGTGGTACCGATAGCAGTGTCCGGTAAGAAAACCTCACTTAAACCGGAATTTAGACCGCTATACGAGATTCTGTCTAAGTCGGTTCAAGCGCGGGGAGGAAACTATAATAGCCTCACCCGAATGAAGATTGATATGATTGTCGGTTTGGTCAACGGCACCAAAATCAACTGGGCAAAGGTAATCTTCACCAACTTATGTGAGATGGTGGATCCGACATCCAAACGTTCATGGGAATACGCCGTCCCACTCGGCAAGCTAATGCGCCATTTCAACGCTGACACCGGCCCTGGTGTCTTTCTTCCGCCCAGCAAAATCATAAAATCCCATCAATTTATTAAACTGGAGGAGAAATAGGGCAAAAAGAATGTCTCCGGTTCTACAAGCGGCCGAAAGAAGAGACAAGCTAAAAAGAAAACGGCTTCGGCCAAAGAAAAATCCGGAAGCAAGGCGGATCGGCTAATCCACAGTCCGACACCCTCCATGCCGAAAATTCGGCATCTAGATCTGGCCGGACTCTTTCACAACACACCGAGGAGAATCGGACTAATAAAGGGAAATAGCCGGTGGTCGAAGAACAGTCGGCCAGAAATGATAATGTCGAATACGGTCCGACTGGGCAGCCGGAAACCGGGGATGAACACATTCGGAAAATGGGTGAGGACCTCGTCAAACAGATCATGAATGAAATTCACATTCAGGCTCATGCTGCAAGCGACGTCTATTTTCAATGGGCCCTGAACCGGCAGAAAATTTTCTATACCAACATGCTACCGGAGCATCCCGTTGACCGGAGATACGAAGCATTGGTTGAAATGGAAGCGGAGGTCATCAACCTCACAAAGGCGTAGAGCATGTTCACCGCTCTTCGAAGAAGTAGAATGGTTGAACCGCATGCCCGGTTACTTGGGCTCACCGAACATATACATCATCTTCGTGAAAAACATATCCCAGGGACGGCGGAGTCTCAGTTCAAGCTCTTAGTGTTGGACATGCTACCGGTCAAGGAACGAGAACTGACCGACGAGGTTGCACAGTTGGAGGCAGAACCCGAGCACCAAGAAGTGTCAACCTTCTTCAGATCTAATCCGGAGGATGAGGGCGGTCAAAATCCTGAGGGCGGTCAGAATCCTTAAGGCGGTCAGAATACTGAAGGCAATCTGATTCTTGAAGGCGGTCCGAATCCGGCTGAAGACGAGCATATCTCACCTCAACCGAAAGCTATACTCAACGACACCGACCTCGGGACGGGTACACCGCCCGCTGATTAGAAAGTATCTCTTCAAACCGACAATGAATCGGTACCAGCTGCAACGGAAGAAAGGGTCAAGGAGCTAATCGAGGAATTTGTCAATGTCGCCATCAGGCCGTGGCAAAAGTAGATAATAGAAACCGCGACAAAATCCATCGAGATGATCGAGTCCACCGATAAACGGCTGCAAGCCGCGGTTGGACGAATTACGTCCATTGAGGACAAATACGGTCTTACCGATCTTCTGTTCAGCGACACAACCGACAGAACTAAGGTACTGGAGACCGTAACTAAGAAGATGGAAACCGATCTCGCTCATACCAGCCAAAAGATCGATTTGATAGACCTAGACCTCATAACAACCGATCAAAGGCTGAAGAAGATTGAAGGGGATATGTCCGGTGCCCAAGCCGGATCCATACTTGAGAAGGTGACAATGCTTGAGGAGAAGCATGCCAAGACCGAGGACGATCTAAAAGCGGTCACCGAACAGCTGGCGGAAATGGTAGCGGTAAAGCTGGCAGCCGACAAGGCACTTGAGGATGCAAATGCGCTTGCGGCTCGGCAGATTCAAGATGCCTTGGACGAGCAAGCCCGGCTTCAAAAGGAAACGGCAGAGGCGGATGCGAACCTGGTCGGACATATGCAAACAATAAAAAACATTGCACCGGCCATAGCGGTTCAGCAGAATGAAGATGCGGTTCGACTAATCGGCCAACAGTCAGCTTACAATGAGTTCGCCGAGGCTCATAAGAAGTCCAAACCCGTTGCTTCCCCTTCCGGACCGACTACAAGAAAGAGAAAGGCTCCTACCAAGAGGGCGGCAATTTCAAAGCTGTTGGACAGCATTGCTGACACGGTTGTCGACCCTCGAATCAACCCGGTTTCGTAAGACGACGACGAACTCGAAGATGGATTCGTACCGCTGGTCAAAAGACCGCGAGGCCTCGATGTACCCCCACTAAGATCGGTTGCTCCACTGGCCTCGCCTTTCACCGGCACTTCAAGCGGTCAAGGATCCTACTCCAGACCTGGCGTCGTTCCTAGCAATCCGGGCGAGGGAACGGTGAATGCAGAAATGCTGGCCAAATTCCTGCCCAAGAGAAAGAGATAGAAGCTTTTATTTAATTATTGCCTATGTTTAACTTAGTATAATTTTATATATATATCAAGTATTTTTGGAAACCGGCCTACATTTGCATTCTTACATGGTTTTAAATATTTTAAATAAAATAATCAAAAAGGGAGAAATTGATATGATAAAAGATAAAAAATTTCTCAAAATTTTTCCAAACTTTTTCAAAAAATTCTTCTAAGTCATTTTCCAAAAATCCGGCCAAATAAACCTTTAAAACAACGGCCTACATTTTAAATCCTTACATGGTTTTGAATATTTTAAGTAAAATAATTAAAAAGGGATAAAATTAGACCGATTAAATAGAACCTAACAAAAACAAACTTCCTGTGCAGGAACGATTAAAGAATTCAACCGGTCAAATGATTCAACCGGTCAAGCAACTCAACCGACCAAAAACCTAACCGAGCAAAAAGACAAGATCGGTCAGAAGAAAATACCAAAACCGGAAGTCATCCGGTTAGCCTAAACTTACAACCGATCGGTGCAAATAGATACTTTGAGTATCTGTTAAAGATGATACCAAAAGACAGATCATAGTATTGCTATATTCATACAAGTCTGAGGACAATCTGCAGGCTGCAGAAGATCGTCCGACAAGATCTTTCCACTCCGGGATAAACTAGAGACGTAATTCTCTAGGTACAGGTAACTGTCGAACCAACAGTTGCCATATTAAGTAAAAGACAAACCTAGCCAGTTTGACCTATATACTGGAAGCCTAGACCGCTAGGTCTGAATCACTGAACATCTGCTCAGCCAATTAGATTCAAGGTGATGAAATGTGACAGTTGGCATATTTCACCTATAAAAGAAGGAGCTGAAGAGGAATAAATGCGGTTATAAATTCAGAGAAGTTCTCAACAACCTAAGTCACAAACTGTGTTTTATCTTTCTAAGATTAAGAGCTCAAGTTTGTATTTGAAGTTAGATTTCAATTTCGGTTAAAATTGTACGGGTGTTATCGAGCAAAAAATATGTCTCGATCGGATTGTGTTTGTGTATTCATTAGTGAATATCCTTCTCGCGGTTTCGAGAGGAAGGGGTGACGTAGGAGTTTTATCTTCGAACATCCATAAAAACCTTTCTTGTTATTTACTTTCTGCCGGCCCTACACTCTAACCGACTCTACCTAAACGAACTTACTAAATCTCAAACCGACTCACCATACTCCAAACCGACCTCATCCAAATCCGGTTATGTCCATCATGTGTGTGTGCTGCTTCAACTTGAAACAAACCACTTCCGCGCTTAAACTCGGTTCAAGGGTTTGTGACAGTTTGTGCAGTATTGAAACCCCATTGTTAATCTCTAACCGGATTAATCACCAACCGTTGAGTGAAACGCGCTAACCGGCCAGACCCCGGTCCGCCATCTACGACCTAGATCCTAACAGAGATAACACACGATTTTATCGATGTTTGGAGGACAAAATCCTAAGCTAGGTCATCAAAAAGAGGGAAATTGTTAGTTTAAGTTAAAGAAAGAAAAAGGGGGGAAATCATTAAATTAAGATTAAAAGGAAAATCGTTAATTAAGATGAATTATGAAAATTGCCTAAATTGATTAAAATGAATTTAGGACAATTAAAATCAATACGACATAGTTTTGATTATGCGTTGATAAATAAATAAAACTAAGTTCTGTAAATGTTTTAATGTGCATGTAGAGTTGAAAAAGCGTTGGTAGCAGCCTTTCTCCAACAGTAGAGTTGAAGAGGCGTTGGCAACAACTTTGCTCCAATAGAAGAGTTGAAGAGGCGATGACAGCAGCCCTGCTCCAACAGTAGAGTTGAAGAGGCGCTGCCAGCAGCCTTTCTCCAACAACAGTCTGAAGAAGCGATGACATCAACTTTGCGCTAAGAGCAGTCTGAAGAAGCGCTGACAGCAGGCTTGTTCAAGCAACAAACTGAGGAAGCGCTGGCAGCATACTTATTCCACCCCACCTTCTATTGTTGTTGTATTTTTTACTTTTATGGGATTTTAATCCTGTTAGAGATTGAAAATCTATTTCTATTCTTGGAGAAATCGTAGCAAAATCTTGAACGACTGGAAGTGCGAAAAATGCTTGCGGGATTTAAAGCGACAAATAAAAGACTGAATAAAGAAGTAAGGACATAACACACGATTTTATGGATGTTCGAAGATAAAGCTCCCATGTCACTCCTTATTCTGTTTTTAGAAAGATTCTACTAGAATACTTTGATTTGTCTAGCCTCTACACAATCCACTAAGATCACATATCTTAACACATGCATGTTCTGAACTCCTAGCTATCACACTCTCAGTTCAACAGAAACGTTCTTTTGAACTTATAACACCGAAAATACTATTTAGTAATACAAAAAGTTATCTCTCAGTGTAATGTAATGATTTGCATAATAACTTGAACACTGATTTAGTTGATAGTGAGAATGAGTTAGATAGAACCAGAGAATAACCAGATAATCGAGAGATCAAAACGTGAAGAGATTCACAGTTGTACTCTGATGCCTTTTTAAATTTGATGCATGGAAACAGTCGAATCTATTCCATAGATACGAGCAGCTTTTCATTTGTCGTATTCCTGGCCTACGGGGTAGTGTGCATAAAAATAATATTCGTTGATATGTGGTGTACGGGATTGTAGTGTGCGGACTAAAGGAATATTCGAATACGTGACGGTTGTACATTTTTGACGTATTAAGCTACTACAGAAGTCTACTGATAGCGTACTTAGTTGTTGGTCCAACACAGTTGTTGGCGCAACACTATTGTTGTCAACTCTACCATTAGCGCAACATTGTTGTGCTAAAGGAGCAAGACTACTGCCAGCGCTTCTTCAGACTACTATAGCGCTTCTTCAGACTGCTTCTTGAACATGGCTGCTGTCAGCGCTTCCTCAACTTGTTGCTTGAACAAGTCTGCTGTCAGTGCTTCTTCAGAATGTTATTAGCGCAAGGTTACTATCAGCGTTTCATCATACTACTGTTGGAGCAAGGCTGCTGCCAGCGCCTCTTCAACTCCGATGTTGGAGCAAGGTTGTTGCAAGCGCCTCTTTAACTCTTTTGTTGGAGCATGGTAGCTGTTAGCGCCTCCTCAACTCTACATGCGCATTAAAACATTTGTAGAATTTAGTTTTGTTTATTAATCAACGCATCATCAAAACTATGTCGTATTGATTTTAATAATCCTAAGTTTAATTTAATCAATTTAAGCGTTTTTCATAATTCATCTTAATTAACGATTTCCTTTTTAATCTTAATTTAATGATTTCCCCCCTTTTTCCTTCTTGAACTTAATCTAACAGTATATAAAAGATGTCTCGACCTATCTAAATATAGGATTTTAGCGGAATCATATATAAACAATGTCTTGACCTATGACATATAGGGTTTCAGTGGAATCATATATAAACGATGTCTCGACCTATCGAAATATAGGGTTTTAGCAGAATCCTATATAAAAGATGTCTCGAACTATCAACAAATATGTTTTAACTGGATCATATACGTATGATCTCGTGTCCTTGTCGATAAAGAACTTAAAAATGATTTCTATGCTTGTTAACAAACAAGGCTTACAAAGAAATCGTGTACGAACGATCTCTCATACCTATCGACATATAAGGTTTTCGATAGAATCATATACAAATGATGTCTCGACCTATCAATAGATAGGGTTTCATCATAATCGTATATAAATAATGTCTCGAACTATCGACATATAAGGATTTAGAAGAATCGTATATAAACAATGTCTCGACCTATAAGATAGGGTTATCAAACGAAATTGTGTATAAATGATTAGCGCACCTGTCAACAGATTGAGTTTTCACTAGATCATGTACATATGATCTTAGGTCCTTATTGAAAAACAAGATTGTTAACAGATCATCTTACAAATAATCTTTATGCTTGTTAACAAACAAGCTTACAACAGAATCGTGTATGAATGATTTCTCGTACCTATCGATAGATAAGGTTTAGAATATATAACAACAATTAGGGTTTATACGGGATCGTATACGAACAATCTCTCGTACCTATCGACAAATAGAGCTTTGAATACCTAACCATAAAACGGGATCATGTACGAAAGATCTCTCGTACCTATCAACAAATAGGATTTTGAATACCTAATGTCAATTAGGGTTTTTAGCGGAATTGTATACAAATGATATATCCCACATATAAACAGATAGGGTTTAGGATACCTAACTACAAGTAGGGTTTTTAGCAGAATCGTGTACAAACAATCTTTCGCACCTATCGACAAATAAAGTTTAGGATACCTAACTATAATTAGGGTTTTTTACCTAACCATATTCAATGCATATGTACATAAGATGAATCCTAGAGAGTGAACATCTCCTTTGTGATTAAAAATCAAACACAAAGTTGTTATACTTAACATACTCATTAAGTGTTACAGAAAGATCTCTCTTGTTTATATTTTATAAAAAGAACCTAAAAGGGAAAAATTTAGAGGTCATAGGCTTTAGGTCCAACTATAACTTGTTCCCACATTAGAAGTTTCTTCCTCTTCATTTTCATTTACCTTCTCGTATTCTTCAAGAATGACGGTCATATAGTTCTTTCGTTCCTTTGGAATACCCATTTGAGAGGTGATGTACCATTTCTCGAAATATCCCACATAGGCCTTGAAATCGATTGACCTATCTATAACGACGACATTCCCCGTATAAGGGTGCGTAAAGGCACAACCAAACTATTTGTAGAGGTCGTGAGTGTGGTAGGAGGTAACCCATTCTAAGACCATAAGTATCATGGGTTCATCGTTCATCATGTATGCCATCTTCTTGTTGGGATACGAAGGGAGTAATTCCCTAATTCATCTTCATTCTCTATGAGGTGTCTAGGCAAAGCCTTCCTCATTCTTCATTATTGAAGGTAAGGGGACAAGATGTGTCTAGGACATACTAGCGATAGACGTCCTAGTTTGTCGAGCAGCCAGATGTAGAGGATTAGATGTGAGCCTCTTCTAGTATCGGTAGAGGTTAAGAATGAGTTGTTCAAACCCATTAGTGTTTCAATAAAAATGATACATTAGGGGTATTTGTTTTCCCTAAACATTTAGTATGCTACCTTCAAGATTTTGGAGAATGACTTTTCATCCACTAGAGCCATGAATAAATAGGCCAATAGGACTATCATCGTTATCATGGAGGATCCATAATTAGATGAACTTCTCCATTTCTGATTTCCATCTTCATCCATTTCTTGAAGTCGATGAAATTCTTTTTGAGGATTGTCTCGGATGTTATCTTAGTATATATGTATTCCTCTTGCAAGAGCTTTCTCAAAGACTAGTATTCTACACATGATTTTAAGTGCATAATGTTTTTGTTATCCATCATTAGGATAACTTGGAATTACTCTATAGTTGGGCACATGGGCCTTTCTCCCATATAATAAACTCGTCATGTATGGCTCCACCTCCTTTGCATTTACATCATGAAGATGTGATTTATCTTAAAGTTTGTGAACCTTATGATGGGAGTCAATCCGTAAATCTCATGATTCCAATCATTTTCGTGGAAACTATCGATCCATGACATCACCTCGATATTTGTCAGCAAAGACATCGTTTGGGATTCATAATTTGAAACATTTACAAAAATGCACTTGTATTGAAAAGAAAGAACATGTTTAAGATGTTCACTTAGACTATACATGAATACACATAATACATATATAGTAGTCACATAAGGGTTATAATGACGAGGTTTTAGTTGTTTGGGCACAAAAAACAACCGACTTGGTGTTAATATCCAAGTTTTTTGTTTTAAGGGGAATCATAAGAGAGTATCATTCGCCGATAGTAGAAAGGTTAAACTGCAGCCATAAACCAAAGAATATCAACTCAATTGGGAATTTTCCCCACCTGCACAATGCCTACGTCCTATCGGACGACACATCACCAAAGAGTGGGGTCGATCTCGAGCATTCTAGTTTTTCTATCGCAACATTACTCGTTTTGTAACAAGTTGTCATTCCTAATTGACAATCTTTACACATATGTGTAGAAGTACCGATCTTAGTCGTCTACTTCATTGAAAGTAATATGTGGGTTGTGTACCCTTTTATGTAAAGGCATTTAATAAGATAAAACATATGCGACCCTTAGGTGTTGTACCTTTTAGGCAATGTTGATTAAGTTGAAAAAGTGATACTAATGTTTCAAAAGTCAAGTTTATGTTTTCGAGTAAAAAATAATTTATGTTAGGATTACCGAAAGTCTGTCAAGCTTAGCTTAAGAAATAAGTTCAAAGTAAGTAAGGTTGTCAGCAAATGAGAATAAGTAAAACGTAGGCTTATAACTAGTATAACCTATCTTGATCTAGTAGTCATTCTACTCTTCCATCCCCTCTCCTCTACCTATTAAGGCCCATCTATTAACTTTTTACCATGGAAGAGTTTGAGCCTATCTCTTTTAACAAGTACATCAGTAAATATAGTTGTCTTAAGGAGCTTTTAGCGTCAACGATCTGCAGTACTGAGCTATGGAAAGTTTATCGAAAGTACCAGCATTTAAATAATTCTTGTTACAATTATTTAAATACGCTAAAACCTAAGTATATCTAGGCCCAAAATAATAATCGGTTAAAATAAAACGTTATACAATCGATTTTTTTAAACGTTAAATTAATAAGTAGAGACTATTTTAAAACAGGTATGGAGGATGAAGCGCAAAAATCATTTCCTGAGTATCACAAAATTTCGAACCAAAACGAAACTTTAGTGAAAAATACGTTTGTACACGTATATCTTTTATTGATTTTTAAAAATCAATTGGCAAATCTATTTTATTTAAATAATTTTTTTTAATTAATTTAAAACACAATTTTTTTGTAAATTCAAATTATTATTTGATTATTTTAAATCCTCAGATTATTTAAATTTAAAATAATTAATTTTAACATGTCAAGATTTATTTAAAATATTTTAAAATAAAGTTTTATTTTAAAAAGATACCTGTTAGATAAAATTAGACCGGTTCAAATAAACCTAACTTAAATAAACTTTCCATGCAGGAACAAGGAACCGGATCGGATAAACAAAAGAACCGGCTAAGAAAACTAGCCGGTCAAGCTACTAAACTGACCAAGAATACTTGGAACATGACCGCACAAAGAAAGGATCGGGACCGGAATCATCAAACAGCCGATCAGCCACAAGGCAGGGGAATAACCGGAAGAAGTCCGGTTAAGTCAAATGACCGACCAGTACAAGAAGACAATTTGGGTATCTGTTGAGAATGATACCAAAGGAACAGACTGAACACTTCCATATCCATACAAGTCTGAGGAAAGACTGTAGGCTGCAGAAGACAGTACTACCGGATCTTTCCACTTCGGGATAAGTCAGAAAGAAGACCTTCCAAGTACAGACAACTGTCCAACAGACAGTGCCTACATTGAGTAAAAGACAAACCTAGCAGGTTTGTCTTACACACCGGAAGAACAGACTGCCAAGTCTGAGGTTGACCATCAGGTCTGAATCTCTGAAACACTGAATCACTGCACCTCTTCTCAGCCAATCAAATTCAAGGCAGTAAGATATGACCGTTGGCATATTTCACCTATAAAAGGGGCAGTTGAAGAAGAGTAAATGGGTGACACAGTGGGACAAGTGTGACATAGCAAGCATTCAATTTACAAGTGAAAACAGTGTGCTCTCTCTAGAAAGCCTAGCGTTAAAGTTGAAGTGTTTAATTTACAATTCCGGTACAAATTGTAAAAGTGTTATCGAGCAGGAAATAAGTCTCGATCGGATTGTATTTGTATTCCTTAGTGAATATCCCTCTCGCGGCTTCGAGAGGAAGGGGTGACGTAGAAGTTTTATCTCCGAACATCCATAACATCGGTCTTGTTATTTACTTTCTGTCGGCTCCATTGTCTAACCGATTTATATTAACTTAACTACACCGCTCTAAACTGACTCTATATTATCCATACCGAAATTCCAGATTACCGAAACCGACCCACCATTTTCAAACCTCCATCATCCGAAACTGGCCTTGTCCATTATACAAGTGTGCTGCTTCAACCTGAAAGCAAACCTCTTCCGCGCTTGAACCTAGTTCAAGGGTTTGTGACAGGTTGTGTAGTATTGAAACCCCGGTGTTAATCTCTAACCGGATTAACCACCCCCCTTTGAGTGAGAACCGCTAACCGGTCCAACCCCCGGTCCTCCAGCGGCTACCTAGTTCCTAACAATTGGTATCAGAGCAGTTAGTTTCAATACTCAAGCAAGCATGTATCAGGATAGGCCTCCAATGCTAGAAGGTGATGACTTTGCCAACTGGAAGGCACGCATGCACCTGCACTTAGTCACCTTGGATGATGAAATGGAGTCCATTCTGACAGAAGGACCGATAGTTATTTATAAGGACAGAAAGGAATGGACGGCTGAAGATAGGAGAAGAAACAACCTAGATAATCATGCTAGAAACCGGATCTCCAACAATGTGGACAGAAACACATACTGCAAGATCAGAGACTGTCAAACCGCGAAGGAGACATGGAACACGGTTATCCAGATCTTTGAGGGAAATGAAAGAACAAAGGAGAACAAGATAATGGTGGCCACACAGAAGTTTGAAAGCATCAAAATGAAACCAGGAGAAACAATGAAAGAATACAGTGACCGGTTCACTGGTGTGATGGATGAATTAGCAACTCTGGGCAAGAAGTATGACAACAAAGAGGTCATTATGAAAGCTTTGAGATCTCTTCCAAGTACTTGGGACATAAAAACAATGGTAATGAGGGAATCAAAGAGCCTACGTAAGATGAAACTACACGATGTATTCAAAGATCTTAAGGCATATGAGTTCGAAATGAGATCTAGGACTGAAGAAGAAGTCTCGGCCTCAACATCAACCAAAGCACTAATCACATCTATAGAACCAGTTGCACCGGCACCGGCCCCTGCACCCGTACCGATCAGAACCGCCGAACAGTTCACCGAGGATGCCATGGCAATGCTTGCACAGAAGTTTGGGAGGTTTATAAAAAGAAGCCAACCGACGAACAACTACTATGGTGACAAATCCAATGTAAGACGTTATAACTGTAACTGTTTGGGACATTTTAAGTGGGAATGCAGGAAACCGAGGAGAGATACCCAGAAACCGGACTATCAAAATGACCGAAACAATTATCAACAAACCGGTGAAGGAAGTGAGATACCGAAAGCACTGATAGCCGACGATGGAGGAAGTCTATGGGCTCACAGTGACAGTGATGATGAACTCACGTGTCTCATGGCAAATGAAGAACAGGTATTTGACTCTCCTTGTGAAGAATTTCCATAGTCTGCATTGAATGACATGGTAGAAGAATATAGAAACCTACTAGCCATGCTACCTAAGCACCTCAACATTAGAACCGATCCCATAGTACCCATTCCGACAGAACCAGAGGTACTCATTATAACCGAACCGAAGGTCGTACAACCTGATGATACCCATACTTTAGAAACCGAGTTAGATTCTAAGACCGAACAATCCAGTGAACCGACTAGAGAATTAACCGAGGAAGAAAATGCACGACTTCAATATAAGATGGCCGCATATAAGAGATCTAGTGATATAGTAAAGAAAATGTGTAGTCATTACAGACATCCTCGTTGCAAGCTTGGCCTAGGATACACTGAGGTTAGCTCCAAAGACCGAAAACCCGTAGAGAAAGTAAGGTCTACAAGAGGTAACCTTCCCCTTATAAAATTCCTTAAAAGCTCCTGGACCGCTGAAGAGGAGGAGACCGCATACTATAGGGAAGAAAAGCTAAAATACGACTATGTTGGTCCAACCGAATCTGAGAGATGGCTTGACCCTGTGAAAAGAAAAGCCGAAATCTTCAAACATATAAAAGCCTTTCCTGAACCGCGTAGGTCAAACCACAGATCACCGAACCGAAGACCATCACCACTTAAGACCTATGTAGAAAAACCGAGATACATGAGACCGAGTGCCAAAAGGACAGTTAAAACCCTAGCAAAGAAGACCGTCCGGTTTATCAAGGTTTGGATACCTAAGGGACTAATCGAATGTGGACCCAAGTAAATGTGGGTACCAAATAGTTGTAAATATGTACATTTTGCAGGATCTAAAAAACGGCTAGGAAACTCTGAATGGTTCTTGGATAGCGGCTGCTCCAGGAACATGACCGGAAACAGCAATATGCTAACCGATATCAGAACAGTAACCGGTGCTCTAATCACCTTCGGTGACAATTCAAAAGGTAAAACTGTGGGCAAGGGTAAGATTGTCCATGGTAACCTAACCATTGATAATGTACTTCTAGTTGAAAACCTACGTTTTAACCTGCTTAGCATTAGTCAGATGTGTGATGCTGGATACACGGTAGAATTTCTTAAACATGCATGCTTAGTTAAGAACTCTCAAGGTATCGTACTGCTAACCGGAAATAGGATAGGTAGTATTTACAAGGTAGACTGGAAAACTAGAATAGAACATCCTATATGCATGATAGCTAAGACTGATCAAACCTGGTTGTGGCATAAGAGACTAAACCATCTAAACATGAAAACTTTAAACTACATTCGTGGTAAGAAGCTAGTTGAGGGCATTCCTGATATAGTATTTAATCAAGATAAGGTTTCCTCAGCATGTCAAATGGGTAAACAAACTAGGTCAACCTTTAAGAGTAAAGGAAACATCCAATCTAGCCGATGCTTAGATCTTCTTCACATGGATTTATTTGGACCGATTCAGGTCATTAGCCTAGGAGGTATGCTTTACACCATGGTAGTTATTGATGTTTATTCTAGATTTACATGGGTAATATTTCTACTATCTAAACATGAAACCGTATCAAACCTGATTACACTTCTTAAGCGCCTGCAAAATGAAAAATCAACTCGCATTAATAGCATTCGAAGTGATCGAGGTACCGAATTTACTAATAGTACATTAACCGCATATCTTGATGAATCCGGCATTAGACACGAGTTGTCTAGTGCTAGGACTCCTCAACAAAATGGCCTGGCCGAGAGAAGAAACCGGACTCTCAAGGAAGCCGCACGGTCCATGATAGCCGATTCCGGCATTGCTTAGAAATTTTGGGCTGAGGCTATCAATATTGCATGCTATACACAAAATCGGTCTTTAATTAACAAGTTTCACAACAAAACACCGTATGAGGTCTACTTTAACAGGATTCCCAAACTTAAGTACCTCAAGATTTTCGGTTGTAAGTGTTATATACACATAAATGGTAAGACCCAACTCACTGTTTTTGATGCAAAAACCGATACCGGGATCATGTTAGGATACTCAGCAGTAAGTAAGGCATATAGAGTATATAATAATAGAACTGCAACCGTGGAGGAAACAATTCACGTTGTTTTCGATGAATCGGTTGAAAGCAATACTGCTTCATGCTTTGATCTACACAACAGATTGGAAAATAACAATATTCATTCTGATAGTGAAGATGAGACTCCGGTCTTCAGGCGGTTTGTCCATGACCAAATGGGTAACATTGAAACCCAGCCGGATCAAGCTGTTCCACAATAGGAAGCTGACACTTCGGTCCAATCCGAGGAAGTCGGTCGGTCTGACAATCTTGTCCAGCCTACCGATATGTCTAGCCTTGATCAAGTAAACGGTAACTTGGTAGACATCCCTGAACTGAATCTCAGAAGAAACAGTAAACATCCTCCTGAGCAAATTATAGGTGACCCTTCAGAACCTGTTCGAACTAGGGGTCAACTTCTGGAAGGATACTTTAATTCCGCATTTATATCCCAGATTGAGCCGAAAAGAATAGATGAAGCATTGTCAGATCCGGATTGGATCTTGGGAATGCAAGAAGAGCTAAACCAGTTCGAGAGCAGTAAAGTCTGGTACCTAGTCCCTAGACCGAAGGATCAATCGGTCATAGGAACAAGATGGGTATTTAGAAACAAACTCAATGAGGACGGTTTGGTCACAAGGAACAAAGCCAGATTAGTGGCACAAGGTTACAAACAGGAAGAAGGCATTGATTTTGAAGAGTCATTTGCTCATGTAGCTAGGATTGAAGCTATTAGAATTTTTCTAGCCTTTGCTGCTTTCAAAAACTTTAAGGTTTTCAAATGGATGTTAAAAGTGCATTTCTGAACGGTGACCTACGTGAAGAAGTGTATGTTGAACAACCACCCGGTTTCAAAAGCGCTGCATTTCCAAACCATGTATACCGGCTAAATAAAGCTTTATACGGTCTAAAGCAAGCACCTAGAGCCTGGTATGATACACTAACCGCATTTCTATTACAACATGATTTCACCATCGGTTCGGTGGATAAAACATTGTTTAAATTTGAAAAGAAGGAACATATCCTACTTGTTCAAATCTATGTAGATGATATCATTTTCGGTTCCACTGATCCTAAGCTATGTGATAAATTCTCAAAAATGATGACTGACAAGCTTGAAATGAGTATGATGGGAGAATTAAGTTTCTTCCTAGGTCTTCAGGTTAAACAACTCAAAGAAGGAACATTCATTAGCCAACATAAATACACCAAGGAGCTACTAAAGAAGTTCGGGATGGACACTTGCTCCTCGGCGGCTACTCCAATGAGCTCATCGATTAAACTGGACAGAGATGATGAGGGCCAATCGGTAGACCAGATTGCATACCGGGGCATGATCGGTTCCCTCCTATACTTGACAGTGAGTAGACCGGACATCCTGTTTGCAGTTGGTGTATGTGGGAGATTCCAAGCAAATCCAAAACAATCCCACTACACAACCGCAAAAAGGATACTGAAGTATCTAAAGGGCACACCTGATGTCGGTCTGTGGTATCCAAAGGACTCGTCTTTTAATCTAACGAGTTACTCAGACGCAGACTATACAGGTTGTAAGATTGACAGAAAGAGTACCAGCGGAACATGTCAGTTCCTAGGTGACCGACTTGTTTCATGGCATAGCAAGAAGCAGACATCGGTGGCCACGTCCACTGCAGAAGCTGAATATCTGGCGGCCGGAAGCTGCTGCTCACAACTCCTCTGGATACAACAACAGCTGAGGGACTTCGGTGTCATAGCCGAAGAGTCCCCGATCTTCTGTGACAACACGAGTGCCATAGCAATAACTTACAATCCGGTTCTCCATTCTAGGACCAAGCATATCGACATAAGGCACCACTTCATCAGGGAACATGTCACACTGAAGCATATCCGGCTGGAATACGTATCGACTGACCAACAAGTAGCCGATATCTTCACGAAGCCTCTACAGGAAGCTAAGTTCTCTCAATTCAGACTTACTCTCGGTTTAACCGATATTAGTCAGATCCTTCCTAAGGATGCTTAAAGGGAAACCGATTCGGACAGATAAAACCGGTAGTTCCTTGGACTTCAAATTTCCAAGTTACCTATGGAAGAACCGCCCAGCTCATCAGATAGAGTAAACCGACCGGCTACTTGGTGCATGCACCAAATAACCGCATCGGGATGAACAACTGATGACTGACCGGTTTGGAAGCAGGTCACCCTAGATTATTTGAATTCCAAACAGAAGTGGAATAATTATCAGTGTTTAAAGATATCTGTTCTGAAACATTGCCCTTTCAAAGTAAACTGGTCACACCTAAAAAGACGTGAAGATCTGTTGATATCTTTCACAGTCCAGGTCTATGACCAACACCCTATACTGAAAACATACCTATTTCATGCAATACATATTTATCCTACAGTTAATAGACATCATCCTATTTAATACCTGGACAATAAGATAATCCCTAAACTAGTATTTAAGTGAAGTAAACATTCACCAAAACACTCACAAGACAAAAGATTACTCTCTCACTAAGACAAAAATGTCTCAGTTCCCCAACATCCTCCAGGTTGATTTTCAATCCTGTTCAAACATAGAGCACTATGAGGTGTATAAGATAATCAAATCTCTGGAGGAAACCGGTCTTCGGTACTTCCTAGACGACAAACACACCATCTATCCTGAATCCATTCTGGAGTTCTTCTATCACGCAAGGGTGTTCAGAGGGACCCCCCACTTTGAAACTCACATTCAATCTAAAGTGGGAGGTATCGTCTTTGATTTCACCGAGAGGGACTTCGCGCGGTGCTTTAGCCTGCCAAAGCACGGGTTGATAGATCTAGAAGTTCCAGCCGACATAAAGGCTGAGATCTCCATCGCCTTCGCATGGTCTGACGAACCGGTTGAGGATCACGGTACAAAATCGCACTTGAGAGCTGAATATCAGCTTCTCAATGATGTGATCGGTAAGAGCATCTTCGGAAAGGATGTCACAAATACCTACAGTACCTCGAGCTTCAACATGATGGCGGCTATAATCACCGGAACACCGGTGAACTGGTCCAGGGTGCTGTTTGACATACTTATCTGGATGGTTGGCATCCGATTAGTCGGCTTCATCCCCCAACTAAGTTGTCTTCTTGTGGAGCTCGGTGTTCCAACCTGTCCCGGAGAAGGTTTGAACCAAGCCCAAGTGCTGACTAAAGAAGTAACCGACTCCTTTTATGAGCGGTTCGAGAGAGCTTGGAGGAGAAGAAACCGCCGCAACGGTGTTGTCAACTCTTATGCACACTGAGTCACTCCTTCCTGCATCCGGTCGTTTTTCTTCATGCACCGGGTGCATCCTTATCCAACCTATCTTTGATCGTTTCGGCTTGATCTATGTCTTCTTCGGTTTCACTTATGTTCCTTTTGATTCTATGCTTTCTTCATGCCTTTTCGGCACTATCTATGTTGCTCTCGGTCTCCTTTGATTAATCTCGGATATGTTCTTGCAATTAATGAAAAAGGAATCCCTAATTAATGAGATAACCCCCAACCACCTGAACATTTAATATCCAACTAACCTGGTTACTTCTCAACTAATACCTACCTCGGGCTCCGCAATCTGCCTCTTCCCAATACACCTTGGAAACATAAAGATTCTCTTGTCTAATAAAACAAAACTAACAATCAAAGCTTATGTTTTCCCTCCAAAACCGATCCTATATAAGGAGTCATCTTCTAATCAATTTACCACATCCGAAAGCATAAAACACTTTTGAAAATCCTTTGAATTCCATCTCTCTCAATACCGTAATCATGCCGAGCCGAACTTTGGGAAACTTTCTAAGCATCGATTTCAACTCATGTATGGAAGAATGGGACGGAAATCATACAAAGAAAACCATGTTTGAATCCTTTATTGATACCGGCCTTCGAACCTTCCTCGAAGAATCCGGTCCCATATTGATTGAGGATGTCAAGGCATTCTTCAAAAGTGCCTGCATTAGGGGAGACTACATTGTCTCTACGGTAAGGGACCACACCTTCTGGCTTGATGAAGCCGAATTTGCCTCCCTTCTCAATTTGCCCACAGAAGGGTTCTCTGATTTCCCGACTTTGGAGGGAATTGATGCATTCTACTATGCACTACTCTTCTCTGGAAACCTTGATCCAGTGGAAAACTATGGGTTAAAAACCCGCCTCGGTCGTAATGCTCAACTCCTTCTTGAAATTGTCACTCGATCCATTCTTTGTCAGTCCCCAAATCAGAAGTACTCAAAGAATACCTATAACATGATGACCCATATCTTCAGCAAAACGACCATCAATTGGTCAGCGGTCATCTTTCAAAACCTAAAGAACATGGTGCTGACCAAGAAAGGTCTCGGCTATGCACCTCACATAAGTAAGTTGATTCTCAGGTACTGGCCAGAGTTTGGACCGGGTACACCGGCATCCCCCTCAAACATTCTTGATGCAGATGCGGTGGAAGAGAAGTTCTCCAGAATGGTTTTTACTTCTTAAGTGCCTATTTTCGCATCGAACTATCCTTCAGTTCTTTCTCTGTATTGTCTCTTGAATAAAATATCATTTCAGTTTAAATGACCGGGTCTTCTTAATACTTTGAATATTTATCTAAGTAACCGGTTAACATCTTCAAACTATAACCGCGTCCTTATCCGGTCACATAAAATCACTTAAAATAAAAAGATTGCAAACACTCTGATCATTCAAAATAACCGGTTAAACTTAGAAACCGCACCATCAATCGGTCTCAAAATGAAGAGTGCGTCATCAATGGCATAAGCAAAAGTTTTGGAGGGAAATTTCCCGCCCAAAACTCCCGCCCCCTTGGTTTACCGCCCACGGATTGGCGGCTTTTCACTCCCGCCCATGGTTTGCCGCTCCTTTCAACTTGGAGGGAAAACTCCCGCCCAATGTTGATGGGACGGTTGGGCTTCCAAACCGCATCTATAAAAGGGACTCTCGGTCATTTTATTTCATTCTCACGCGAATCTTCTTTCTCTCTCTAAGCTCTCTAACTCTCTAAAGCGGTTATTTCTCAAACTCTCTCAAAATCTCTAAGATGGGGCGCGATTTGTCTTTGTTTAGGCACCTATCTCAGGTGGATTTCGAGGAAATCCGACTGAAAGGTACGTCCGACGCAAAAGAGGTTATTGACCGGGTAGTCAAAACCTGTCTGGAATATTTCCTTGGCGGTCCTCATGTTCTCTACAAAAATGCGGTCGAAGAATTTTTCAAAACTGCAACTATCTCTAATGACAAAATCACCGCAACTGTATGCGGTACTGAAATAGAACTCACCGAGGCATCAGTGGCAGAGAGCCTGCGCCTTCCAACAACCGGCCAGGATGCAACGGCGGACATAGAGATCAAAACCTTTGAGGCGGCTTGCCAGATTCTCTCGGCGACTAAGGAGCCGATAAAAGTATCCGGTAGCAAATCGACGTTGAAACCGGAGTACATTCCAATCTGTGACATCTTCGCAAGGGCGATTCTGGCAAGGGGAGGAAACTATAGCAGCCTAACAAGGGACAAAATCAGGATGCTGATCGGCCTGATAGAGGGAACAAAGGTCAACTGGGTAAAAGCGGTGTTCAACAACTTAATGGATATGGTGAAACCGGATTCAAACCGGTCATGGGGATACGCCGTTCCTCTCGGTAAGAACTTCCTTCACCACAATCTCAGCATCGGTCCCGGCGTCATCGTCGCAAATAGAAGCCTCATCAGATCGAAACAATTCTTAGAACGGAAGCAGCCGGCCCCCGGTTCCACAGGTGGCCGAAAGAAGAAAGCCGACAAGAAAACGGCCCCAGCCAAAGCAAAGGAAGAAAGCAAAGGAAAAGAGAAAGTAACTTTCTCGGAACCGCCGCAGCAGACGGAGGATGAAGAGTCGGCTTCCCACTCTGAAAGAACCGATACAGAGAAGACCGAGGACGAAAGATCGGTCAATGAGGACGAGCATTCGGCCCAGAGCCCCGATAATACCGGTCCTGACGCCAATCCTGAGACCACCGAGGGTGGTGAAGAAGGTGATAAAGAAGCCGATGATGAAGGCGGCGACAAAGACAAGGAGGAGGCCGAAGAAGCAGAGGCCGATAGGATATCTCTGAAACTCCTTCAGGGCGCCAAAAAGCGAGCCGAGTCGATTGAGGAGTTATACCTGGAATGGCACGAGCACCGGTTCGGCACACCATATAGGGAAATCCTACCGGGCCACACAGACTTGGAATGCATCCAAAGACTAGAGGAAGTGGAGGACTTGATCATAAATCTCACAAAATCCAACACAATTCAAGAGGTATTACACCGAACCTGCCTCTTAAAACCAAAGGTCCAACTACGGAAGCTAACCACACGCATCCGGAAAATTACGGAGGAGTTCGAAGCGGTGGGACCGGAAGACACCTTAACACCGCGGGTGTTAGAAAGGCTTGAAAAAGCCAAAGGAGACCTCATTCAAGAAATTGACCGGCTAGAAGCAATATGCAGTCAAAGAAAAATACTGGTCTATACTACTCCCCGGATCGAAACGAGTCTGGATCACTGTCCAACACCTCCAAGGGAGAATGCGGCATCAAAAGAATCCGATGAAAAAGCGGATCCCAATCTCACCGGGAAATCCCCTCCTCCACAACCGGAAGTCTCCAAATCAGACTTCACAAAGGAATGGGTTGAGGGCCGTCTCCAAAGGCTTGAAGTCTCAACAAAAGAACGGATTGATAGCCGTATTCAAGAGTTTGAAGACTCCGCGGTTCAGCCATTCAAGGAGAGATTCCGAAGAATCGTTGGCTCGGCACTCAAGTTCGCCGATACCACAAGGTATCTTTTGAACAGAACTCAGGACCGGCTCTCAGAAATCGACGAAGATCAACAGGAAGAGGCGGCTCTGCGCAGTAAATATTTTAAGCGAACCGCAATTTTGGAGGATATGACCTCCGAGTTAAAGGAAGACTTCGGTCGGCTTGAAAGAGAGACCGACCAACGATTGGCGGAAGTTGCTGGGGACGTGGTCAGCACAACACTCGGACGGGTCTCCGAACTCGAGAAGAAAAATGAGGGTCTCGAGGCCGAACTGAAGGCGCTTTCCGAACAAGTTGCCGAACTGCTGAGGGTTAAAATGAACGCGGACGCCGCGGTTGTAGAGGCTGATGCCCAAGCGGCTAAGAGGGTCCAGGATGCGCTGGACGCCGAAGCAGGTAAAGAGAAGGAGGCACCGCGATCATCCCAACTCACCGAAGAAGAAGAGGAAGCCGAGCGGATTCGAAGGTCAGAGGCCATGTTCCCAGGACTTGCAAAGAAAGCAGCCGCTCAAGCTGCGAAGGATGCTGAGCGGTTGAAAAGGGAAAAACGGAGGCTGGAAAGTTTCGCAGAAGAAAACAAGAAGAAAAAGGCGGCCGCCTCCATTTCAGCGCTGAAAAAGCGAAAGAGGGAAGCCTCAAAGAAAGTTCAAATAGCCGACCTACTCAATGAGGTCACTGAAACGGTCATCTCAAGTATACCGCAGCAGGCTGCTCAAGTCGAAGAGGAGGTTGAAGAACAACTGCAGCCCCGGTCTACAAGACAACGAGTTTCAGAACCGGCCAGTCGACCGCAACCGGAGAAGAAAAAGCGGAGCATATATGACTTCTCGGACTCGGAATAGGGGCTCTCTTTCCTTTACTTGTCTTAGTATTTTTATATTATGTTATTTTCGGTTAACTATCATATATATAAAGCTATTTTTGAAACCGGCCATCTCTTGCATCTCTACTTAGTTTTGATAATTTTAAATAAAATAATCAAAAAGGGAGAAATTGATAAGATAAAAGATAAAGTCTCTTCCAAAATTTTTCTCAAAATTTTTCGAAAAATTTTTCGAAAAATTCTCCTAAGTCAGTTTCAAAAATCCGGACAAACAAAACAACCGGCCTACGGTTGCAAACTTACATGATTTTGATAATTTTAAATAAAATAATCAAAAAGGAAGAAATTGTTAGATAAAATTAGACCGGTTCAAATAAACCTAACTTAAATAAACTTTCCATGCAGGAACAAGGAACCGGACCGGATAAACAAAAGAACCGGCTAAGAAAACTAGCCGGTCAATCTACTAAACCGACCAAGAATACTTGGAACATGACCGCATAAAGAAAAGATCAGGACCGGAATCATCAAACAGCCGATCAGCCAACAGGCAGAGGAATAACCGGAAGAAGTCCGGTTAAGTCAAATGACCGACCAGTACAAGAAGACAATTCGGGTATCTGTTGAGAATGATACCAAAGGAACAGACTGAACACTTCCATATCCATACAAGTCCGAGGAAAGACTGTAGGCTGCAGAAGACAGTACTACCGGATCTTTCCACTTCGGGATAAGTCAGAAAGAAGATCTTCCAAGTACAGACAACTGTCCAATAGACAGTGCCTACATTGAGTAAAAGACAAACCTAGTAGGTTTGTCTTACACACCGGAAGAACAGACTGCCAAGTCTGAGGTTGACCATCAGGTCTGAGGAAACGACCGCAGGTCTGAATCTCTGAAACACTGAATCACTGCACCTCTGCTCAGCCAATCAAATTCAAGGCAGTAAGATATGACCGTTGGCATATTTCACCTATAAAAGGGGCAGTTGAAGAAGAGTAAATGGGTGACACAGTGGGACAAGTGTGACATAACAAGCATTCAATTTACAAGTGAAAACAGTGTGCTCTCTCTAGAAAGCCTAGCGTTAAAGTTTAAGTATTTAATTTACAATTCCGGTACAAATTGTAAAAGTGTTATCGAGCAGGAAATAAGTCTCGATCGGATTGTATTTGTATTCCTTAGTGAATATCCCTCTCGCGGCTTCGAGAGGAAGGGGTGACGTAGGAGTTTTATCTCCGAACATCCATAACATCGGTCTTGTTATTTACTTTCTGTCGGCTCCATTGTCTAATCGATTTATATTAACTTAACTACACCGCTTTAAACTGACTCTATATTATCCATACCGAAATTCCAGATTACCGAAACCGACCCACCATTTTCAAACCTCCATCATCCGAAACCGGCCTTGTCCATTATACAAGTGTGCTGCTTCAACCTGAAAGCAAACCTCTTCCGCGCTTGAACCTAGTTCAAGGGTTTGTGACAGGTTGTGTAGTATTGAAACCCCGGTGTTAATCTCTAACCGGATTAACCACCCCCCTTTGAGTGAGAACCGCTAACCGGTCCAACCCCCGGTCCTCCAGCGGCTACCTAAATCCTAACAATACCTAAGACGCAAACTGAGGTTTAAACTCTATCGAACCTCGAGCTTCTCCGATAACACGGGTTTTCTAGGGCTTACAACTCTTTTGACGACTATGTTAGGTATTAAATGTTTAACTCGAAAACATAAACTTGGCTTTTGAAAAATGTTTGTATCAAGTTTTTAATTTAATAGGCATATCCCGAAAGGTACAATGTCTAAGTGATGCATAGGTTTTATCTTACTAAATACATAAAATTGTAAAGGGTAATAACCTTAACATTACTTCCAAGAAGTACAATATTTGAGTCTGTACTTCTACACTTATGTGTAAAGTTTGTCAATGAGGTATGAGAACTTGTTACAAAACAAGTGATGTTGCGAGAGAAAAATTAGAAAGCATGGGATCGATCCCCCTTTTGACGATGAGCCATCCAATGGGACGCATGCACTGTGGAGGTGGGGAAAATTTCTCGATTGAGTTGATATTCCCTAGTTTATGGCGGTGGTTTACTCCCTCTATTATTGATAAATGATAACATCTTATGATTCCCCTTTACGCAAAAAAACTCTAGATCTTCCTCCAAACCGGTTTTTTTTCATGCCAAGACAACTAAAACCTCATCATTATTACTCTTATGTGACTACTATGTATGTATTATATGTAATGCATTTAGAGTCTAAATGAACTCGATAATTGAGAAACCATTATATATGGACTCAATAACTGAAGGAGAATAGAACTTGTTCTTTGCTAGAATTGGCATTGAAGTGCATCCTAGGAGTGTCCTGCCAATGAAAATAGCAGTTGATGACATAAAAGGAAAGCACAATGTCATAGAGATCTCTTATGAATGGAAACCAAAAAGGTGTGCTTTCTGTAACAATTTTCTACACAATAAATGTGATAAAGCTAAAGAAGAAGAGCAAAATAGACAGAAAACAGAAAAAGAAAAAGAAGGAAACAGAGAAGGCTAAACTCAAAGATCAAACATTTGTAGAAGAAAGCAAGAAGAATTCTAAGAAAATGGAAATCAGCAAAAGAAAGAAAGTAAAGGGAATCAAGGTAAAGATAAAAAGAAAATTTTATGTAATGCAAAGGATTAGGCCTAAAATGGAAGATGAACATCAAGTTGTTGTTGAGGAAACTCAAGATGAAAACACCCAGAATTTCAAAGCTGAAACAGAGAATTCTAAAGTCGATAAAGAAGATTACAAAACCGATGTGGAATCTGAAGCTGAAGATGAAGATAAGGAAGACAAAGAATACAGAAATTCAAGTTGAAGATAACAAAGATAAAAGTCTTGAAATTATCAAAAACAATTCTTTCTATGAAATCAGAACGGGCTCGTACAAAGAGAGAATTCAAAGTGAGAAAGAACAATACTTATCATCCTTTTCAATACAATCTTCTTTTATCGTTAGAGGAAAAGGAAGAGGTAGAGGAAGAGGATTTGGAAGAAGGCATCTCAATGAAGATAGATGGCATGCGAAAATCTCAAGTTGCGATGATTATGTTTGAACGTAGTCTTTTTATTTGTAATTTCTGTTATTTAGAATGTATTAATGCTACTAATTAAGTTTTTTAGGGTATTTTGATGGTTATCCTTAATCATATTTAGGGTTTGTCTAGCTTTAATTTCTGACCCTCCCACTTTTGGGATTTTAATAAAATGGTTTTAACCGTTTTCCCAAAACATATTATTTTAACTTTCAAAAATTAATTCTTATTTAATTTTATTCAATTTAATATATAAAATATTAATTTTATAACTTATCTTAAATAAATCTCAAATAATTTATATTTTTATTAACAATGTTTTTAGTCAAAACTCATAAAAATCTGTAAAAACTCAAAGATTTGATGAGCTTGATTCAATATATATTATTATTATGGACTAATGTAAAAAAGTCTAAAATAAAAACGTTTGGTCAAAATCTCAGTTGAAAAAACTAGAGTTCAAACTCAAGTTTGAAGTATCTCAAATGACTAACTACGAGTTTGTTAGATTTATGTAATTTGTATGCTTATTTTTTACTATTAGATTGTTGCTAGATTTATGTAATTTATGTCTATTTTATTTTTTCCTGATAGATTGTTTAGATGTCATTTAATTTTTTATATAATACTTAATTAACTATAATTATAATTGGTCTTTTTCTAATATAACGGTAATAAGAGGTGAATACTAAGCTCAATTCTTGAGTTCGAACCCGTTTTGTTGTCCCATTTTTATTATTATTATGATTACTATTGGTGGAAAAGAAGATAGGAAGCTTCGTGGAAACTTGCAGATTCCATTAACCGTCTGGAATGATGATGATTGCTAGAACTTCTTTTCTCATGCTTGTTTAATTCGATAAAATGTAGTGGGTTTTGATGGTGTGATTGGAATATTTTATGCAATTATTTTCTTCTTTTTGTTTTCTTCCCATTTTATATTCTTCATCTCTCCAACTTTCTCAATAATTGACATATTTTAATACAAGATCTATATGTACAAAAGCAAAAGCTTGGTCATTGATTAATTTATGAAAAAAATGACGAAATACATATAAAATGAATCGAAGTACAAATTAAGTACAAACTGTTTCTTAATTGAGCATACATATTTCCTAATTTATACTCTCAAAATATATTAAAGTGGAACAAGTTGTCTTTATAATTATTATTATTATTTTATTATTATTATTATTATGCATGTATAAACTATTCATTATTTGGTAAGTTCACTAAATTTGTAATATCCCTCTTTTAAAAGTTTGAGGAAAATTTAACTGGTAATTTTTATTTTTATAAAAATGTATACAAATATTTACTACATAAAAGTGGTTGCCAATTCATTTTAATATTTTATATAAAAAATCAAAATAAACCTAAACTATTTATTTATAAGAGGAAGGATATTATATTATAGATACACTAACATAATTAATTATTAAAGTAACTTAGTGTTTTTTCAACTTATAAAATTAACTTATTTTGTTATTTTATTTTCAAAATAATCTAATTTATTATTTAAATTCAGATTTGTTTTACTTTTTTTAATTAATAATTAATATATTTACATTTAAATTCATTATTATTATTATATATATATATATTATTATCTTTATAAATTAGATTATTTATATTTTGATATATATTTTTTAACTTATTATTTTTATAAATTTGATTATTTATATTTTGTTTATCTATCTCAGTTTGAATAGGTTGGATTTGACTTTGTTCGATTTTCTTCTTTTTCAAATTTTTATTAAGAAGAAGATTATCATATATATTTATCTATCATGTGCTATTAAGAACATCTAATATGATTTGTTTGAATTGTGAAGAAATAATACAATTAAAAGTTAATTAGAATCTTACAATAAGAATAGACAACATAATCAAGAAGTCATATTATAATAATAATAATAAGTTTAAATATAAATATATTAATTAAGTAATTAAAAAAATAAGTTTAAATAGTAAAATATGTCAGTTTAAAATTAAATAAACAAAATAAGTTAGTTAAAGAAATTAAACAAAAAATTATGTCATTTTGGGAATTGGTTCTACATTAACGAGTACATTTTGAATTTGAGATGAGTGGTTGGATGAATTGGTTTGATCCAGATATTTGTAGTATATTTTTTTCAAAGATAACGGATGAGTTCGGCCGTTACAGATAGTATCAAAGGTGATCCGGTAATAGGAACAAACTAAGTGACAGGTAGGTTAGAGTCCTAACGGGTGGAAACCGAGATTATCGAATACATATATATATTTTTCTTAAGAATAATGATGAATGCTTTTAGATTGAGACTCACCAAACTAGAATCTAATGGTTACTCCATCATTGACTATTTTTAGAGCAAATTGCCTCTATAAATACACTAATAGAGAAAACCCTTGAACACACACTTTTCATTTCCTAAAATATTACGCACAAGAGAGAGAAACTTTCTTACTTAAGTTAGCTAGAGAACAGAAAATACTTTTTTGAAAAACAAAATCCCGATCAATTCTTAATTTCTTTCACACCAATAAAAATAAAAATGTCTTCCATTGGAGCAAACTATGGTCATCTTCAAATTCAGGAAAAGAGGCACAAAGAGAAGGTGATGAAGAAAAGGCTAGAAGAGGATAATAAAGACAGAAATTACACTAGCAATCATGATGCAGCCATTTGCAGTTTTACAAAGACCAACACCAAGGTAATATTAAGAAATCACACAAGATTTAAACATGTTAGTCTAACATAACCATAAAATAATACTGAAAAATCTAATATTTGGACAGGTTTATCCGACGAAAATGGAGGTTGGTGACTCAGCCTACAAACATGGTTGATTGGGAGCTATTTTTGACAACAGTACTAGTCTTGGAATGTACTTAAATTAAAGATATAGCAGTTCAATTACTGCTCTTTTATATTTGCCTGCTTTGTTCTTTTTTTCCTTGTTTCAGATTCTATTTTTGTTTGGTGTGTATGTAATAACTAATAAACCTAGACTAAGCCCATTAAAGTTGAAATTGTAATGATATTTGGGCTTAATTTGATAATTACAACACTTTGTAACTTATTTCAGTTTAGTTTCATAGTGTTTTGTTTGAAAGCGGTGCAACTTTTTGATTAATTCACATCATAAATATTGGGCCAAATTAACCATGTCAAAAAGAAATATATATGTTAGAAGTTATAATACAAATTATGATAACATTAATAAAATCCACAATAATTACCTAAAAGTATAAACAAGCAATATAGCGAAATGAAAAAGGATAGAGCTAGGGTTTGCAAACCGGTAATTTAAACTTGTTTATTATAAATTATAGAAACCCAAACTAAATTTATTTAACTTAATGCCCCAATTCATTACTCAATTAATATGGGTTGTGCATTGAGTTTGATAATTGAGACTAAATTAAATTTTTAGACAAATTAAATATATTCAAAATTATTTTTTTTTGTTATTGTCTTAATATGTTTTGACTCGTTTAACACGTATTTGATTTGTTTGACATGATTACATGTTGACGTTGCAACCGAAGTCCTTATATCGACTCTTTTCATTGACATCCCGTAACCAAAGACCTTACATAACTTTACAATAACGTCGCTAACTACATAATGTAGAACTATGATTGTTCTTCCAAAAATTGTTGGGATCGGTGTTACCAATAGAGACTATGGTCTGACTATTGTTAACAGCTTACGATAAACTCTTCGATAATAATCCTGTGAGAGATTAGTATCTGTTTCTATTCTTCAAAAATTCTCCAAACTCTTGAAACAGATTCAAGTGCGGAAGTGTTTGTCGGATTTAAAGCTTCAGAAAACTGAATGAAAATGGCAGAAAGTAAAGAACACAATGAGTTTTATGAATGTTCAAAGATAAAACTCCTACGTCACCCTTCTTCCACAACCGGAAGGATATCCACTAAATACTTTGAGACAAATACAGCTCACTAATATAGTTAACTCTCTATTGAACAAAATAACATTTGTTCAACTTACAACACTGAAATTTCTCACAGAAAAGACAGTAGGTAATTAAAATGTATTCACAGCTAGATAGTAAGTGATTTTTCGTGTGCGTTAAGGAGAATGTGTTTCAGACTTGTGTGTAAAACTGGTCGTTAGACCGCTGTCCTTTGGCTTCCATATATAAATGAAATACACCAACGGTCGAATATTCTTTAAAGACACGTGGCATGTGTCTGTTGGAAGGCCGCCTATAGTACGAGAGTATAGCAGGCTCTGAATTTTTGGATCGTGGTCGTACTGAACGAGTAGTGCGCCGAATATCCTCTGATTTTTTCTTGTACTAAAAATACGGTTGAGGGATATTCGCGTACGTGGAATTCATTCTTGGATGGAATTAGCTGGCTTGTCATACTACTGATAGAAGTGTGGCAGGCAACTAATTGATCGTGGGTAGACAAATGCTTCCTTTAGACAACTGTTAAAGCAAGGAATCAGACGTTCTCCTTCAGACCGCGTCTAAAGGGGTTAGACGTCGTCTAACGATTTCCTTCAGACCGCGTCTGAAGGAGTTAGATCTCGTCTAACTACATATCCCTTTAGACCGCGTTTGAAGGAGTTAAACCTCGTCTAACTACTTTCCCTTCAAACTCCATCTGAAGGAGTTAGACCTCGTCTAACTAAGTTTCCCTTTATACTGCGTCTGAAGGAGTTAAACCTCGTCTAACTACGTTTCTTTTTAGAGCGCGTATGAAGGAGTTAGACCTCGTCTAAATACGCATCCCGTCAGACCGCGTCTTAAGGAGTTATAACACGTCTAATTTTGCTTCCCTTCAGACCACGTCTGAAGGAGTTAGATCTCGTCTAACTACATATCCCTTTAGACCGCGTTTGAAGGAGTTAAACCTCGTCTAACTACTTTCCCTTCAAACTCCATCTGAAGGAGTTAGACCTCGTCTAACTAAGTTTCCCTTTATATTGCGTCTGAAGGAGTTAAACCTCGTCTAACTACGTTTCTTTTTAGAGCGCGTATGAAGGAGTTAGACCTCGTCTAAATACGCATCCCGTCAGACCGCGTCTTAAGGAGTTATAACACGTCTAATTTTGCTTCCCTTTAGACTCCGTTGAAAGAGTTAGACCTCGTCTAACTACGTTCCCCTTTAGACCGCGTCTGAAGGAGTTATACCTCGTCTAACTACGCATCCCTTCAGACCGCGTCTGAAGGAGTTAAACCTAATCTAACTACATTTCCCTTTAGACTCTATCTGAAGGAGTTAGAAATTGTCTTACTACGTATCCCTTCAGACTCTGTCTAATGGAGTTATACCTCATCTAACTACGTATCCCTTTTGAATGCGTTTAAAGGAGTTAGACCTCGTCTAACTACGTATCCCTTTAGACCACGTCTAAAGGAGTTAGACCTCATCTAATTATGTATCCCTTCCGACTCCGTCTGAAGAAGTTAGACCTCGTCTAACTACGTTTCCCTTCAGACTCCGTCTGAAAGAATTAGACTTCGTCTAACAATGTTTACCTTTAGACTCTGTCTGAAGGAGTTAGACCTCCTCTAACTACGTTTATCTTCAGACTCTGTTTGTAGGAGTTAGACCTCGTCTAACTACGCTTCCCTTCAAACTCTGTCTGAAGGAGTTAGACCTCATCTAACTATGCTTCCCTTCAAACTCCATTAGAAGTTGTTAGACCTCGTCTAACTATGTTTCCCTTTAGACTCCGTCTAAAGGAGTTAGAGCTCGTCTAACTACGCTTCTCGTCAGACTTCGTCTGACGGAGTTAGACCTCGTCTAACTACGTTTCCCTTCAGACTCTGTCTAAAGGAGTTAGACTTCGTTTAACTACGTAAGATATCTAAGACAACTTACTTTAAACCGCGTCTAAGGTAGAGCTATCTTATATTCGTTCCTGAACAAAACAAATAGAACACTCAGCTTTATTCACAACTAAGTTTAACATAGATCATCAAAATAATGTCAGCATTAAATAAATTTATTCTCTAGTTTATTTTAGTCAAAATAATTTGACTCAACAATTTCTCCCTTTTAATGATGTTAAAACCAGACAATCATCAGTTAAGTTGAGAGAATAAATCAAAACATCAAAACGAATTTCAAACATAGTGAAGTAACCAAAGTATTAAAACATGTTCATCTAAATTCATGAAATATAGAAACACAAGATAATGGATTTAGGATCCATTCCTTTTAACTCTTGGTTCTGGATGTTGAAGGACATCTTCCCTGGTTAGAAGGCTTTGAAACCGAGGCAATTTTTAACCACCATTACCACCGCCTCTATCACCTGTCTCCTCCCTTGAGAGATTTTTCGTTTGGAGCGAGAACCACGAACTGAAGTTGACCTCCCTCTATTATTTTCTTCTCCCTTTTTAAGATTAGCAGGGTAGGCAACAACAAGGGCTCTCTCTTTTTCAGAGGCAGCTACAACATCTTCTTCAGCCTGAAAACGCCTTGTAACATTCTCCACTTTCTCAAGTCGTTCGGCTTCTTCACTTCTCATAGAATTGGAAACCTCTAATAGTTGGGACTAAACCGTTCCAATCATAGACCTTGTCTCTTGGTGAAGATCTAAGTTGAAGTTATTTGATTCGGCATGATGATCCGACTGTTGTCTATGAAAGTTATTTTCCAGCCTTTTGTACTGAGTGTGAAGGAGATTCACTTCGAATGTGTTTCGATTCAAAATTTTGTCATTTTCTCTTTGAGTGGCAAGAATGGAAGAAACATCTTCTTTACTCGATACTGACCCCTTCTCAAGATTTTCCAATCTGGACGACATGTTCATTATGTTCTGTTGCATAGCGCTCAGCGCATCCATAATCGCATTACGGAAATTTGCACCTCCAGGAGAGGCTTCTTCAAACGAGGGAGTAGTAGAAGATACAACATGAGAGTGTGCTGGAGCAAAGCGAATGGGGTCGACATTTAGATTTACCTGAATCGATCGTTCTAGTTCCTTATCTTGGGTGGGTTCTGGAGGAGCATCCTTCATAATCCCGACGTCATTACTCTTATCTTGAATCTCATCATCCAACTGATTGGAAACATCTGAAATATTTCCATCTAGAGGAGGATCTTCAAAAAAATGTTCATGAAGAGAATCAGCTATCCTATAGGAGATAGTCGACGAGAGATTGGAGGAGGAAACATTCTTTCTTCAGATGAGGAAGAAGCCTTAGCTTTTTCGGACTCTGAAACTCTTGAAGAATGTTCTTTCTCAGCATATGGAATCTGCTCTTGATCAGACGTCGTCAAAGGTTCCCCTCAACGTATGGAGTCTTCTCTTGATTGGGTGACTTCAAAGGTTCCCCCTCACTTTGAAAACCCGGTGCCTATTCTGAAATCTTTGAGGGTTCCCTCTCTACGGATGGAGACTTTCTTTGTTCGGGCATCTCTTTCTGATAGAGAGGTGCTTGTTTAGCGTCAGGGGCAACAACTTTCTCTTCTTTGAGAATTGGGGGATATTGTCTAGCTTTAGACACAGGCGGTGTCTGCTCATCTTCTAGTAAAGGGCGACGTTTGGCTTGTGGGGATGAAGGGTCAACTGTACGAGTGACCGATTCTTCCTCTTCTTCGCAATGAAGCTATTCCCTAGATGATTTAGAGCAGAAGATTTCAGATCTGGAGGATCTAGTACCATGAACATATTGGAGGACGGTAGAGTAGTATCCATCCAAAATATGGTCGAGTCGTTTAAGTGTCTTTTCTTCTGAATTGGCATTCCTGTCAATGGGGTTGAAATTAGCTTTTTTTGCCTCAAGCAACGGAAAAAGGGAATGACCCATTGTATTTTCCACAACGAGTTCCCTTCTTTTAAGAGCCTCATGGACACATGATGATTTTGCCCATTTGAGAACACACTTATATGTTCTCATTAATTCTTTCCATTTAGTAACGATTTTCTTGCTGGTGATGATTTCATCATATTGTAAAAAAAGTCTGCGACTCTTCCAAGTATCGAAGGCTTCGATCTTCCCAACAACTTTTACTTCAACCTGCTCCATGATGAGATTGTAGATGAGGTTGGCCTCTAAAACATTTTCTGAAGTTTCTTCAGCAATATCCTTTCCTTTTCCAAGAACTACGGCTTGTTTGGGAATAGCCGCTAGTTCTTTGAACGATATGCCTAAACCCCTCTCGATGCTCTTAAAATTTCTAAAGGAGAGAGAGCCTTTTGAAACGCGCCTTTTAGTAGTTCTATTACAATTCCAGTTGCCTTTTGAACCGGCGGTTCTTTAGATATTTCATCAATAGGCATCGCAACATTCGTCTGAATGGGAGCCTGATTGGAAGTGACAATATCAGCAAGCGAGGGAGCAATTACCTGCTCTATTTTGGTAGTTACATTAACATTACCAGTAGCATCAGCAGCTACTGGTTCATCAAGAAAAGCCAACGAGTTTTCCCTTTCAATACATTCAATAGTTTGACCAACGGTTGGTTTTTCAGCATGTTCCATCATAGAAACTTCAATATTTAGCACTACGGTAGTAGGAGCAGAGGAGGTTACCTTAGATGTTGTGTTTGGCGTCTTTAGACGCTTTCTTCTGATCAGCGGAACAAACAGACGACCTAGCCCGCTTCTTCATTGGGCTAGCTAAAGGTGATGGCGAGAGAGAAAAAATATAGGGATGGCGGCGATGGGATGGTTTCCTTGTCTTGTCCTTTCAGGGATAGAATCGACCTCTCCTGAGTCCCTTAATATTTGCTCTCTTCTAGCCATTCGAACTTGCTTTGGACTCCATGAATGAAGATTTGGCCCTTTTTGCAGGTGACTTGTGGCTAGAAGTCGCTTGTCGTTTGGAATGAGTGATCGATTGACCACTCGTTTATTGATTGGAAGGTTCATGATTCAGTTCCTTAGATAGTTTTAACCTTCCCACAGTGCTCTTTAATGACATTTCAGTTAATATCCGGCAGGGGTTTAAGGCCGCACCCCTAGCCATGGGAACACCTAGATGATCCAAGAACCAGCCGAGTTGGACTGAAAAGCCAGCACTCTAATTTTTCTTTGAATAAACCAACTAGTAGAGATATGAGAATATGGTAGACGCCCAGTTGATCGGCATACCTTTGGTTATGGTCACCATGTAGTCAAATCTATCTTGAGTATATTAATCGAACGATCCTCTCCTAGCCTGAAGTGCCTTAGCTACTATATCGTTTAGAAAGGAAAAACTGGGCTTCATGACTTTCTTCTTCCCATTTATGTTAATCGGACTATCGGAGTTTGAGAAAGCGATCTTCATTTCTGAAATAGTTTGGGCAGGAATCACAATGTCAAAGGTATGACCCTCGGACGACAATTCAAAGAACTCGACAAACATAGATTTAGAGAAAGAGATAGATGTGTCGTTCACTGTCGCCTCTCTAGAATCATTAACCACCTTCCCGGTCTTGAAGAACTCACACACTTCTCTTTCGTATAGAATATAGGGACCTCTGAGATACTTCTTGAGGCTAGAAGACTCAAGAGATTTGAACATGTCCACAATATCTTGTTGCTCTAGAGAATAGACTAAATCAAAGTCTACCTGTAAGGTATTGTGAGAAAGGGAAACAATCTTCTTATCAGTCATTTTTTAGTGTAAGAAACAGATTAGACTACAATCAAAATCTGAGTTTTTTTAGAGAGAAGGCAGAGAAAATACTAGGGTTTCAAGAATGCAAAGCGTAAAAATCCTTTAGGCATGCAAGATATCTTTAAATAGAATTTGAACAGTCACGTGTTCAACCGTCACTTTTTGAAATAGGACCGTCAATTAATTTTATACGCCTTTCCCAAAAGTAGTCATTATAAACTGAATTTACCAAGTTCCTATTAATTACAAAACTTGAAGTAATTAATTTAAGGGTATATCAGTCATATTTTTAAACTTTGAGAGACACGTGTCTTCAAGTTATTCAAATTTAGAATATGATTGTTTTATTGTTTAAGTAGGAAAATTAAATGACAACGCATATTTAATTAATAGATTTCTTAAATTAGTCCGAATATGAGAAGTCTAACATGTTATTCGCATCCCTCGCGTCTAAGTTAAGTAGACGTCTGTTCAGACGACGTCTAACTATGTGTGTCTAAAGGATCTTTAGACGTCTATTTAGACGGCGTCTAACTACGCGTGTCTAAAGGCCCTTTAGACGTCTGTTCAGACGGGTAGACGTCTAACCATACTTAATTTGCGAGTTGTTTAAGCACGAGTTCATCTAAGTACGTGGCTACTTTAGACGACTAATCTAATCAAATAAATTTAGATCTTCATCTTTATAAGTCTGTCTGATTATTTCAAACATCAATAATCTTCCCTTCAATTTGTGCATGTATTAAAAATTAAATAATTTTGAGGTCTACAAGACCAAAAACTTTTTAAGGAAATAAGACTTAGTCTGGGGAGTGTCCATGTGAACACATCTACCACTTGCTGAGCATATTCTTAGAAGAATATGTTTCCGAATTCCTCCATGCAGCTGACCTGTTGAACCTATAAAATACATATTTACAATCTTTTGGTACCCACATTCACTTGGGTCATCGATCAATCAGTCTCTTAGCAATCCATATTTGAGTTATCTTGATGGATTTATCATGTTGTGTTGGGATTAATGCGTATGACTTAGGTTTAACATATGTCTTCCAGCTAGCAGTTGACCTGTTAACCTTAGAAGATGGTTTTTGTCTAAAACTCTTTGACTTCCTTACAGGTTTTGATTTGTCAGTCTTGATGGTTGCTTCCTTCTGAGATTTCAGCCAACTTACAATTGGTGGAACATAAATAATCTCATCCTTTAAGGTTAAATCCTTACAGCTTGAATCAGTCCCTTTATCAGTTAAAATCCTTCTAACAAATTTATTGGCTTAAACTTGTCTATTGCTGAGTTTAACTTCTTATAGGACTTGTTTGAGTTGGCATTGTCAAATCCTAATCTGGATTCGCATCCGACAAGACTCAACACACTTATTTGTTGTCTAACTGCATCTCTAGACCTTGTCCAGGAAATGACCACATACGTCAAACGTTGATTTTCAGAAAACAGAGTTGGAACCTTTTTCTTGAGCTTGTCATTCTCAGAGAATGAGCTTAACCACTTTGTTTTCAAAATCTTTTGGTTCAGAACTTTGAGATGAAAAAAGTTTATCAGTTTCATATTTCAATCTCATTTCATTACAAGAGTCTGACAACTTCTTGTACTCACTAACCATGTCATTGAGTGCAGCAGTTAGTTCATCTCTTGTAAATTCTTTAGAGGATAAGTTAAATACCTCAGATTCAACTTCTTCTTTTTACATGAAGCAAGTGACATATTCATCATCACTATCGATGGATGATGAATTATTTTATTCGCTTGGGGCCTATTTAGCTTTGTTATCCATGAGAGCCTCAACTCTTTGTTGTCCATTTTCTTCTCATCACGTGTTGGATTTATGCACTCCGATTTATAATGACCTAGTTTATCACAACTAAAACACTTCACATTAGTCTTAGAGTTATTCTTATCATCATCATTATTATTTAAAGAGTTTGAGTTATAATTGCTCTTCTTCATAAATTTGCCAAATTTCTTCACAAAGAGAGACATGGTGTCGCCGCTGATCTGCTCGGCAACAGTCTTCACATCATTGGCAGTAGGTGGCTCATCAGCAGTTACCAGCACCTTGGTTGCAATAGCAGAGGTGGAAAGCTCCTCTTCATTCCTAGAGTTTATCTTAAACTCATAGGCCTTTAGATCGGCTATCAAGTCAAAAAGCTCCATCTTGTTGAGATCTTTAGACTCCCTCATTGCCATAGTCTTGATATCTCACTCCCTGGATAGAGCACGCAACCTCTCTATAGTTGTATGTATTACCCAAAATAGAGAGAGTGGTGATAATCTTGTTGAATCTTCCATCAAATTCATACAATGTCTTTCCAGGACGCATCTTAAAATTGTCAAACTATTGTGTGGCAATCATAAGCTTGTTCTCTTTGGTCTACTTGTTGCCTTCACAGAGCTTAGTCAGCCTCTCCCAGATTTCTCTAGAAGTATCGCAGGATATGATGTCGTTTTCCAAGTTGTCGAGGTTGTTCTTCCTCTTATCTTTACTGGTCCACTCAGATCAATCTTTCTCAATCTTAATAAGACTATCAATGATGACTCTCTACATGTCATCATCTGAGGCAGCAAGATGAGCATGAACCCTCTTCTTCCACATCACATAGTTTTCTTTTGAGAACATGGGAACCTTGGTGCTGGAAGTCTTAGACATGATTCAAATTCTTTTGGTGCTTGAGAATAGAAAACAAGGCTCTGATACCACTTGTTGGGATTGATATTACCAATAGAGATTAGGGTCTTACTATTGTTAAAAGCTTACGATAAACTCTTCGATAATATTCTTCTAAGGGATTAATATCTGTATCTATTCTTCACAAATCCTCCAAAATTTTGAAACAGATTAAAGTGCGAATGTATTTGTCGGATTTGAAGCTTTAGAAAACTAAATGCAAATGGCATAAAGTAAAAAACACGAGGAGTTTTTTGGATGTTTAGAGATAAAACTCCTACGTCACCCCTTCTTCCACAACCGGAAGGATATCCACTGAATACTTTGAGACAAATACAGCTCACTAATCTAGCTAACTCTCCGTTGAACAAAACAACCTTTGTTCAACTTACATTACTAAAGTTTCTCACAGAAAAGACAGTATGTAATTATAATGTATTCACAGCTAAACAGTAAGTGATTTTTCGTGTGCGTTAAGTAGAGTGTGTTTCAGACTTGTGTGTAAAACTGGTCATTCAACTGTTGTCCTTTGACTTCCATATATAGTTGAAATACGTCAATGGTCGAATATTCTTTGAGGACACGTGGCATGTGTCTGTTGGAAGGCCGTCTATAGTACGAGAGTACAACAGGCTCTGAATGTTTGGATCGTGGCCGTACTAAACGGGTAGTGCACCGAATATCCTCTGATCTTGTCTTGTACTAGAAATACAGTTGATGAATATTCGCGTACATGGCGTTCATTCATTGATGGAATTAACTGGTTTATCAGACTTCTGAAAGAAGTGGATTAGAAGGAAGCGGAGCAGGCAACTAATTAATCGTGGGTAGACAGATGCTTCCTTTAGACAGCTATTAAAGTAAGGCATTAGACGCTTTTCTTCACACTGCGTCTGAAGGAGTTAGACCTTGTCTAACTATGTATCCCTTCAGACCGTGTCTGAAGGAGTTTGACCTCGTGTAACTATATATCCCTTCAGTCTCCGTCTGAAGGAGTTAGACCTCGTCTAACTACATTTCCCTTCATACTACGTCTGAAGGAGTTAGACATCATCTAACTACGCATAACTTCAGACCACGTCTGAAGGAGTAAGACCTCGTCTAACTTCGTTTCCCTCCAGACTTCGTCTGAAGGAGTTAGACCTTGTTTGAAGGAGTTAGACCTCGTCTGAAGAAGTTAGACCTCGTCTAACTACATTTCCCTTCAGACCGCGTCTGAAGGAGTTAGACCTCGTCTAACTACGTTTCCCTTCAGACTCTTTCTGAAGAAGTTAGACCTCGTCTAACTACGTATACCTTCAGACCGCGTTTGAAGGAGTTAGACATCATCTAACTATCTATCCCTTCAGACTCCGTCTGAAGGAGTTAGGCCTCGTCTAACTACGTATCCCTTCAGACTCCGTCTGAAGGAGCTATGCCTCATCTAACTACGTTTCCCTTCAGACTCCGTCTGAAGGAGTTAGACCTCGTCTAACTATGTTTTCCTTTAGACGTCGTTTGAAGGAATTAGACCTCGTCTAACTACGTTTCCCTTCAGACTCCGTCTGAAGGAGTCAAACCTCATCTAACTATACTTCCCTTCAGGCCTTGTCTAACTACGTTTCCCTTCAGACTCCGTCTGAAGGAGTTAAACCTCGTCTAACTATGTTTCCCTTCAGACTCCATCTGAAGGAAATAGACCTTGTCTAACTACGTTTCCCTTCAGACTTCGTCTGAAGGAGTTAAACTTCGTCTAACTACGCTTCCTTTCAGACTTCGTCTGAAGGAGTTAGACCTCGTCTAACTATGCTTCCCTTCAAACTTTTTCTGAAGGAGTTAGACCTCGTCTAACTACGTTTCCTTCAGTATCCGTCTGAAGGAGTTAGACCTCATCTAAGTATGTTTCCCTTCAGACTCCGTTTGAAGGAGTTAGACCTCGTCTAACTACGTAAGAAGTCTAAGACAGTTTTCTTTAGAACGCGTCTAAGATAGCGATGTCTTATATTTGTTCTTGCACAAATCAAATAGACTAGTCAACTTTATTCACAACTAAGTTTAACATAGATCATTAAAATAAACTTATTCCTTAGTTTATTTTTGTCAAAATACTTTGACCCAACAAAAATCATTTGCCCTAATTGAACATGAGGTAGAATGAATAACGAAAGTGTGATTGAGATATAAATCAATAAAAATATGACATATTGGGTTAGGTCTTGGCGAGAGAGAAAACGATTATCGCTTAAATTCGAACCACCATTTCCTCAAATCCGTGTCCACATGCACATATAATTATTTTGTCTCAAATTTACAACCACATATATGATCACATGTTGTGTTAGTATTCGACACTTACATGCACATATAACTCATTCATCTTTCAAAATCACAACTACATATATCACATATTGAGTTAGGTATGAACAAGAACAAAGATGATTGACACTTTAATTTGAACCATTATTCTCTCAAATTCGTACATGCATATATCATTGTACCTTTTTCTTTAATGATACATTATTAACATTCACTCTCTATTCAATTCACCATTTCTTTGTCCCACAAATTCGCATCCTTTGAGATGCTCAGTCAAAACTCGACTTGGGCTTGATTTTGATAGAATTTAAGTCAATATCGAGTCAACTCATTTAATATTCTAGTTGAGTTCGAGTTTGAGTTTATATAATACTATCTCGATTGCTTGTCGAGCTTTTTCAAGCAGGCAATATATAATATATTATTTTAAATAATTTTAATGTCAATTTTAGAAACCTAAACTTAAAAAAAAGTATGTCGTAGTCATGTAGTCATACCGCCATAGTAATAATGATATCACAAGAAAAAACAATCACATTAAGTCTAGACATAATCACACGCATATGTTGGCTATCGTCAAAGTTAATTTCAAAACCCTAATTCCCTTCGTAGTCATCTTTGTATATAACCATTTTTTAAATCATTCTCCATTGGTCTATCTCTTTCGATCATCACACTTACCCTTCTCTCATCACCAATTTTTTTCTTTTTTATCAACCGAAAAAGAGCTCCACATTCGCTCTTGATTTTTTCTTGAGTTCGAGCTCGAACTTGATCTTTTTAGTAAATTGTGAGTCGAGTTTTAGCTCAAATTAACAAACTCGTTCAATCTGAGTCAATAGGAATTGAATCGAGTCGAGCTTGAGGTTAGACTGGCTTGAGCTCGACTTAGCTCATTTGTAGCCCTATTTATAATACACACTTTTAAATTCAAATTAGTTGGGATTTAAACATTTGTCTCACGTATAAAATATATGAACACTTTAACCGATAGAACATTTGTAATTGTTAATTTTAATATATAATTTTATGTATTTATATATTTCTGTGTGAAAACTTTTGTCAAATGAATTAATTAGTATATTTATCTATATTCTTTTTCACTCTCATTAAGATTTAAAATAAAAATAAATATTTAACCTTTATTAATAAAAACAAAATTAAAAACTTATATATATCATTTTTAATTTTATTTTTAATTTAACCGCATTTGAAGTTAAACATTATTATGTATATGTATATAGAGTAACACGGTAATTAATATATGGACAAACATGTTTCATATTTATTTACCTTCACATGAAAATTCATAATAAATGTGAATTGTAGCATTTATTACTAAAAATACATTAACTAAAGTATAATATTATGAATATAAAATAATGTGTTATTTAATTCATAAAACATTGTTTACATTCACATAAAGATTCAAAATAAAAATGAATATTTAACATTTATTACTAAAAACACATGAACTAAAGTATATATATTATGTATGTAAAATAAAGTATTATCTAATTCATAAAACACAATTTATGTCTATATTTTTTTATAAGAAATTAATAAAAAAAATCTAAAATTATAAAAATAAAATATTATGTTGATTTTAAAATATAAAACCTTATTCACTTCAAAATGTAAAAATAATAATAATAATAATAGTGAGATATATTAAAGTTATATTGTTTTGTTGGACAAATTAATTAAAAATGTTAAAGTTTAAAATATGTAAATAAGTATTTTATCTCGTTTTGAATATGTTCTTCTCTAATATTTTAATTAACAGTTTTCAAGTTATCCTCTATATTTGTAAAAAAAAAAAAATAGTAGTGAAACAAAGAGAAAATGACATATTGAAAGATATAATGTACTGATTAGAAGAATCGGGCTCATGAAAAACTTTATGCCTTCATTTTCTAACTCAAAACAAGGAAAATAAACTCTAAATTTGAGAAGGAATACAATACATGAGTTCTTTAATCTTACATATACGTGCATCTTATTTAAAGATGACATTACTAATACATACTCTCGCAATTCAAACCAAGGTTCCCTCCTACCTCAAATTTGCACCCACATGAACATATAACGATCTCAATAATAAAATTTGGACTCACGTATACCATCATATATCTTATCTTTTAAATATTCATTATTAACATTACTCTTAATTCAAGTCATTATTCCATCAATTTTTCAAATTCGCGAACTCACATATATTATCCTATCTTCTTTTTAAATGATGCATTATTAATATCCCTCACATATATTAATATTATTATTATTTTAATTTTTATAGTACACTCTCTAATTTGCACAAAACTCAAACAATTTCAGAGAAATTTTAATTATTAGATTATTTGGGATTGATAAATTTAATTTATAATAATATTATATATATAGTATGGAAGTTTTGACTAATCATGTACCAACATTTGAATATTTAATCTATATCACTAAAAACAAATTAATTAATGTAGAAGGTTATGAATGTAAAATGATATATTATTATTGTAATCAAACACATAATTTAGATCTTAAAAAAACTACATCCTCTAAAAGTTAAAAAAAAAAAAACTATATTCAAGTTATATTTAACAAATAAATTTTTAACTGAGTTAGTTTGAGCATTATATTAATAATCAATAAATCATTCCGTAGTGATATATTTAGGATTTGTTTAACAACTAAGGATCCACATTGTATGAATAATCTTATACTCATTGATCAAAAATCTTCATAATAACTGATAAGATCGGTTTATCAATAGAGACAGGGTCTGGCTATTAATGAAGGCTTATGAAAAACAGTTTGAAAGAAATCTTGTTAGGGATTTAATTCGTTTTCTATTCTACGCAAACCTTTGTAAACACTTAAAGCAAAATCAAGGCGGAATTGTTAACTTAGGTTTGAAGCTCAAGATGAAGAATGTGAAGATGACAGAAATGAAAAGACACAACAGTTTGTTTATGGATGTTCGGAGCAAACTCTTCTACGTCACCCCTTCTTCCAACCACCAAAAGGATTCACTATAATATGATTCGAATCAAATATATTTTGCACACACTTAGCTCACTATTGAACAGAACACGCTCTGTTCAATTTACAAGATGAAAAATATCACTCAGCTAAAAGTGTTTTTGATTCTAGCTCTCTCTTGATTCACACACAGTACAATCAGGAAAGCAGCTCACAGCTTGAATATTCAAAGAGTAGATTTCTTAGTAATTCCAGTAAACAAGATGATCGAGAGATTTTCCAACCAGCAGTTTGTCCGTTGTCCTTGAGATATGATAAATATTGGGCAGAGACTAACGGTCGAATCTTTAAAATGATACGTGGCACTCTTTCATTGGAAAGCCTCCATAGTACACAACAGGTTCTGAGCACAAGGATCGTGGTCGTACACAAACTGGTAGTGCGCCGAATATTCCATCAGAAAATGTACCTGCAAAACAAGTAATATGAGAGAAATTCTCTTACGTGGCATTCGTTGGTTGTTTGCGTATAGCTATCGTACTGATCTTCACTAGAAAGTGAAGCAGGAGTAGAGTACAGCTATAGCACGTGGGTAGGCGGGTGCTAGCTTCAAGCATACTACTTAAGCATAACATTAGACGTATTTCAGTTAGACGACCTCGTCTAATGAAATCAAGCGTCTCCGTCTAATAACAGAGTCCATTAGACCACCTGGTCTAATGAGATTAGACTTACGTCTAATTACAATCACTTCAAACTAATCTGAAGGAGTTAGACTACACGTCTAACTTTCACCAATTAGACTTCACGTCTAATCTTTCACAAACCATTAGACTGCACGTCTTATTCCGGTTCTACTTCAGACTTGTCTGAAGGAGTTAGACTACACGTCTAACTTTCACAATATATTAGACTACACGTCTAATTACGAGATCCATTAGACTGAATGTCTAACTCCACGAGTTAGACTGCACGTCTAATTACGGTTCTATTAGACCGCACGTCTAACTCCACGAGTTAGACTACACGTCTAATTACAGTTCTACTTCAGACTTGTTTGAAGGAGTTAGACTACACGTCTAACTTTCTCTTTCCATTAGACTGCACGTCTAACTCCGCTTAGTTAGATTGCACGTCTAATTCCAAATAAATTAAACTACACGTCTAACTCCACGAGTTAGACTACACATCTAATTTCGAATTCATTAGATTGCACGTCTAACTCCACGAGTTAGACTGCACGTCTAATTCCGAATTCATTAGACTGCACGTCTAACTCCACGAGTTACACTGCACGTCTAATTCCGAATTTATTAGACTGCACGTCTAACTCCACGAGTTACACTGCACGTCTAATTCTAAATTCATTAGACTGCACGTCTAACTCCACGAGTTAGACTGCACGTCTAATTCCGAATTCATTAGACTGTACGTCTAACTCCACGAGTTAGACTACACGTCTAATTACAGAGTCTATTAGACTGCACGTCTAACTCCGCTGAGTTAGACTGCACGTCTAATTCCTTTAGTTAGACTACACATCTAACTTCGCTAGTTAGATTGTACGTCTAACTCTGTGCATCTAATTCCAAATCGGTCTAATGAGCCTCACTAAAACCAAGTCTAATCAAATTGTTCTTTAATACACATGCATCAAAAACAATTAGACGCATAAATTATTTCATCATCAAAATCCCAATAGTCAAACTATTTCAACACTAAGTCAAAATAATTTGACCCAACAATTTCCCCCTTTTTGATGGTGAAATTGAAAGCTTGCATAGATATAATAAAATACGCATTCATCATTTAAATAAACTTTTGTTCACTTACAGCAAACTTCATAGAATTTCAAAACCAATATTCAGAACATAATCAAAGAAACATAATTTGAAAAACTTAATAGAGTAGGAGAAAAGAAATTATTGTTCTTTCCTTTTTACTCGAGGATCGGTTGGGCTCATGTCTTGACCGCTTAACAGATTTTGAAAAGGAGGAAGAATGCGACCACCACGACCGCTTCCACTTGATCTCCCACCACGATCACCGCCACTGGCACAACCTCTTTGATCAATACCAGATTGCCTATCACGACCACCACCACTGCTTCGGCCTCCACGATCACCACCGCTTCGACCTCCGACTCTTTTAGTTGGCCTTGGATTTTCATCGTTGCTCGGCGTTCGTCTAGATCTAGTGCCGGTTGACACACCGTCACTTCTTCTACTTGACTTACCTTGGGTGATACGAGGTTGATCTTTTTCAGCATCAGCTTTCGCATTCTCTTTCGCTTGAAATTTTCTTGCAATAGAGTCAGCATACTCCAGTCGTTCACCATTTGTTCTTCTTAAGAAACCTTGAATTTCGACCATCTGGTTTTCATCAAGCTGAATTCCTCCATAACTTCTCGATGGCAATCATCATTGATGTGCCTTTTAAGGTCCATCATTTCAGATTGGCGACTGTAGAGCTTCTTTTCAAATTTGGAGAAGTTTGAATTTGAGATGTGAGTCTCATACGTATTCTTCTTTAGAGTATTGTCCAATTCATTAAGAACTTTGACAAAATCAGCAAATTCCTTTCTCTCTTCTTTCTGGGTATTCAAAGCCTTTATCATATTTGATCCTATAAAAACCACGTTCTTCTGAAGAGAAGAGAGCACAGAAGTCATAAACTTTAAAAACTTGATACCGTTAGCAGAGGATTCTTCATTAGATGAATTCTCTTGAGATTCTGTTGCCATACTCTGAATAGATTCAAAATGGGTATGAATCTGCATGGATTGCTCCGGTTGATCATTCTCAGATATATTACCAGATTTATTCCGCTCTTCTTCTACCAATTCCCTTTCAGCTCTCTGAAATCTTTCATACAGATCTCCCTTGTAGTGAAGAGGATTGTTGACATTTTCATGAACACTTCCCGCAATGATCTTAGGGAATGGAAGAGGCCTAACATAACTAGCATTTTGATTTTGTTCCTCCTCAGATGAGGAACTCTCTTCTTCAGCATCTTTGTCTTTGGACGGTTCCCCTCAGATATAATAATTTCTGGTTGAGTTACTTCAGCCTCCTTCTCTTGGGCTTCTTCTGTTCTTACAACAGGGGATATCACAACTTCTTCATCACTAGGAGCTTGAGCAAAATCCACAATAACATCTTCTTCAACAACTTCTTCTTCATGAGTTGGAAGAGCTTGTTCAGGCTCTTAAACAATCAATTCTTCTTCTAAGAAAGGAATATCTTGAATGGGTTGATCCAAAAGACGTCTTTCTTCAGCAGAAAGATTCCCAAATTCAATCAGGAGAGCATCATCTAGCTCATCTGTATCATCATTATCATCATGGATATCCATTGGTTCATCATCAACAAAAAGATTTGCTACAGAGCAGTTAGTGCCATGAACGTATCGGGTAACAACCGAGACGTAATCAGCCATGATGTCGTCTAATCTCTTCAAGACTTTCGCTTCCACTTCAGATCCTTTATCAATGGGATTAAAATTTTCCTTTCTGGCTTCAAGAATGGGGAATAACGCTCTTCCTCTTAAACACGCTTTAACAAGATCCTTTCTCCTCCGAGCTTCAGGAACATCTGAAGTTTTGGCCCACTTGAGAACCTTTTTTTCATTGGCTACACGCTTCTTCCATTCACAAATTATTTCAGAATTTTTAAGACTTCATCATACTTGACAGACAATCTTTCCAGGATTCATAAATTTCCATTTTTTCAGCCGCAATGGCTTTAACTTGATCCAACACGAGGTCAACAATGCATGTTGCCTCCGAAACATCTTCATTAACAGCAGTTTCAATATTCTTACCTTTTCCAGCAACCTCGACAGGTTTTGGAGCAGGTCTAGGTTCACTAAATACAATTCCACACGACAACCTTGTGGAATGCATCAACTCATACGCAGATTGGGGTTTCTTGCACAATTTAGCAGGGAGCTCTACACGAGTGACCTTCCCGGTTACTAAGTAATCTTAGAAATGGGATTTAACGAGGGAGACTCTTTGATAGACACAGGGGACTCCTTTTCAACAGAATTACCAGCAACAAGGGTAAGGACAACACCTTGTTCTGGTTGAGCAATCTTTGTAGCACCTGTGGCTACTTGATCAAGTTGATTAACAGGAGACTCAGTCATGTTAACATTTTTAATATTCAGACCAGCTGACTCAATAGCGGGCCTTTAAGCATATTCCTTTTCAGGAGTAAAAACAGATTCAACTTGTTCCATCACAGGAATATCAAACTTAGGCACATCGGCCAATGGTCTAGAAGAAGTTACCTTCATTGATTTACACGCGCGGGGCGCCTTAGATTTCTTTTCTTTCGAGACATAGGATCTTGAGGGCTTTCTCAGGATGGTCGCCGGAGAAGACAGAGAGGACATGGGAGTAAAAGCAAGTATACCTGGACCTTGCCTGATTCTTGAATCGACTAATTCAGAATCCTTCTTTGTAGAGCTTTTCAGACTGGAGGAACTAACCTCTGATTCATTGATGGTCTTTGATCACTTCGCCCCCATTGACATAATAGAATGATGGGATCAGCTTTATCAATAGAGACGGGGGTCTAGCTATTGATAAAGGCTTATGAAAAACGGTTTGAAAGAAAACCTGTTAGAGATTTAATTCACTTTCTATTCTACGCAAACACTTGTAAACACTTGAAACAGATTCAAGGCGTAATTGTTTACTTGGGTTTGAAGCTCAAGATGAAAGATGAAAAGATGATAGAAATTAAAGAACACCGCAGTTTGTTTATGGATGTTCGGAGAAACTCTCCTACGTCACCCCTTCTTCCAACCACTAGAAGGATTCACTATAATATGATTCGAATCAAATACAGTTTACACACACTTAGCTCACTATTGAACAGAACACACTCTGTTCAATATACAATATGAAAAATATCACTCAGCTAAAGGTGTTTTTGATTCTAACTCTCTCTTGATTCACACACAATACAATCAGAAAGCAGCTTCACAGTAAAAGGCTTGATTTCTCTCTCTGGAATAGCAAGCAGAATTGTAGATTAACTCTTTATAAAATCTGGCAGTTCGTGAGACTCCTTGTCCGTTATCCTTGAGATATGATAAATACTAGGCAAAGACTAACGTTCGAATCTTTTAGAATGATACGTGGAACTCTTCCATTGGAAAGCCTCCATTGTACACAACAGATTCTGAGCACAAGGATCGTGGCCGTACACCACTGGTAGTGCGCCGAATATTCCATCAGAGATGTACCTGCAAAACAAGTAATATGAGGAAAATTCTCTTACGTGGAATTCGTTGGTTGGTTGCATATAGCTGTTGTACTGATCTTCACTAGAAAGTGGAGTAGGAGTAGGGTACAGCTATAGCACGTGGGTAGGCGGGTGCTAGCTTCAAGCATACTGCTTAAGATGAGCATTAGACGTATTTCAGTTAGACGGATTGTAAAAATCAGTCTAATGAAATTAACATCTCCGTCTAATAACAGAGTCCATTAGATCGCCTGGTTTAATAGAATTAGACTTACGTCTAATTACCATCACTTCTGACTAATCTGAAGGAGTTAGACTCACGTCTAACTTTCATCAATTAGACTACATGTCTAATTGTTACAAACCATTAGACTGCACGTCTAACTCCACTAAGTTAGACTGCACGTCTAATTCCGGTTCTACCTCATACTTGTTTGAAGGAGTTAGACTTACGTCTAACTTTCACTTAATTAGACTACACGTCTAATTATCCAATAACCATTAGATTGCACGTCTAACTCCACTGAGTTAGACTGCACGTCTAATTCCGATTCTACCTCAGACTTGTCTGAAGGAGTTAGACTTGCGCCTAACTTTCACTAATTAGACTACACGTCTAAATGTTCAATAACCATTAGACTACACGTCTAACTCCACTGAGTTAGACTGCACGTCTAATTCCGGTTCTATCTTAGACTTGTCTGAAGGAGTTAGACTTGCGTCTAACTTTCACAATCCATTAGACTGCACGTCTAACTCCACTGAGTTAGATTGCACGTCTAATTCGGCATATATTAGATTGCACGTCTAACTTCATTTAGTTAGACTGCATGTCTAATTCCGTATACATTAGACTACACGTCTAATTTTCTCATTCCAATATACTGCACGTCTAGCTTCGTTTAGTTAGATTGCACGTCTAATTCTAAATATATTAGACTGCACGTCTAACTCCGCTGAGTTAGACTGCACGTCTAATTCCGAGATCTATTAGATTGCACGTCTAACTCCGCTGAGTTAGACTACACGTTTAATTCTGTGCATTTATTAGACTGCACGTCTAACTCCGCTGAGTTAGACTGCACGTCTAATTCTTTGCATCTGATGCCAAAATCGGTCTAGTGACCCTCATTAGAGCCAAGTCTTATGAAATATGATTTCGATACACCTGCATAAAAACTCATAAGTCATTTCTTCATCAAAATCTCAATGGTTAAATTATTTCAACACTTAGTCAAAATAATTTTACCCAACAATTTCCCCCTTTTTGATGAAGAAATTGAAAACCTGCATATATATACCAAAATATGCATTCATCATATAAATAAAACAAACCCTTGTTCACTTACATTAAACTTCCAAAAACCAATATTCAGAAAATCATCAAAGAAACATTGTTTGAAGGACTTAAACAGAGTAGAAGAAAAGAAATTATTGTTCTTCCCTTTTAACTCGAGGATCGGTTGGGCTCATGTCTTGGTCGGTTAACATGTTGAGAAAAGGAGGAAAGCTGCGACCACCACGACCACTTCAACTTGATCTACCACCACGATCACCACCACTGGCACGACCTCCTTGATCAACACCAGATTGCCTACTACGGCCACCACCACTAATTCTGCCTCCACAATCACCACCGCTTCGACCTCTACCTCTCTTGGTTGGCCTAGGATTATCATCGTTGTTTGGAGCTCGTTTAGATCTAGTGCCGGTTGACACACCGTCACTTCTTCTACTTGACTCGCCTTGGGTGATTCGAGGTTGATCTCTTTCAACATTAGCTTTTGCGTTCTCCTTTGCTTGAAACTTCATTGCAATGGAGTCAGCAAATTCATGTCGTTCACTATCATTTCTTCTTAAACAACCCTGAATTTCCATCATCTAATTCTTCACCAGACTGAATTCATCCAAAGTCTCCCTATGACGGTCATCATTTATGTGCCTTTCAAGGTCTATCATTTCAGATTGACGGCTGAAGAGGTTCTTCTCAAACTTGGAGAAGTTTAAATTTGAGACATGAGTCTCATATGTGTTCTTCTTCAGGGTGTTATCTAATTCAGTAAGGACTTTGATAACCTCGGCAAAATCTTTTCATTCTTCTTCCTGGGTGTTCAAGGCCTTTATCATGCTCTTTTGAAGAGATGAGAGCACAAACTTTATAGACTTTAACAGCTTGTTACCTTCAGCAGAGGATTCTTCATTTGATGAATTCTCTTGATACTTTGCTGCCATACTCTGAATCGGCTCAAAGTTTGTATGAATCTGCATAGATTGCTCCGGTTGATCCTTCTCATCTACCTTAGCAGCTTCATTCTGCTCCTCTTCTAACAGTTCATCTTCAGCTCCCTGAAATCTCTCAAACAGATTTCTAGAGTAGTGAAGAGGAATGTTGATATTTTCATGAACATTTCCCACAATGGTGTTGGGAAATAAACGGGGCTTTACATAACTTGTGTATTGATCCTGTTCCTCCTCAGATGAGGAACTCTCTTCTTCAACATCTTTTTCTTTGGAGGGTTCCCCCTCAGATCTGATAATCTCTGGCTGAGTTACCTCAACCACTTTCTTTTGGGCTTCCTATATTCTTACAATAAAGGATATCACAACATTTTCTTCAATAGGAGCTTGAGCAGCCTCCTCAACATCTTCTTCATTTGTTTCAAGGGCTGCTTGTTCAGGCTCTTGAACAATTACTTCTTCTTCTTCATGAGGATTCTCTTGAATGGGTTTTGATCTAGAATACGTCTCTCTTCAGCAGAAAGATTCCCGAATTCGATCAAAAGAGCAGCATCTAGCTCATCGGCATCATCATCAGCATCAAGAATATTCATCGGCTCATCATCATCAAAAGGTTTTGCGCTAGAGCAATTAGCACCATGAACGTATCGGGTAGCCACCGAGACGTAGCTATCCATGATGTCAATCAACCTCTTCAACACTTTCACTTCCACCTCAGAGCCTTTCTCAACCGGATTAAAATTAGCCTTTCTGGCCACAAGAATTGGTAAAAGGGCTCTTCCATATAGGCATGCTTCAACGAGATCCTTTCTCTTCAGAGTCTCAGCAACCTTTGAAGTTTTAGCCCACTTGAGAAATATCTTCTCATTGGCTACACGCTTCTTCCACTCTCGGGTTATCGCAGAATTTGATAGGGTTTCATTGTATTTGGAGGACAATCTTTCCAGGGACCATGATTCAAAGATTTCCAACTTTTCAGTCGCAATGGCCTTAACTTGATCCAACACGAGGTCAACAATGCTTGTTTCCTCCGATACTACTTTAGGAACTGGAGTTGCAATATCTTTACCTTTTCCAACAACCTCTATGGGTTTTGGAACATGTCTGGGTTCACTGAAAACGATTCCACCTGTCTGCCTTGCGGAACGCTTCAGTTTGTACGCCGTTTGGGGTTTCTTACACAGCTCGGCAGGGAGCTCTACACGAGTAATCTTTCCGGATACTAAAGAGTCATTTACAATAGATTCACTAGCAACAAGGGTGAGAACAACACCTTGTTCTGGTTGAGCACTTCCTGTAGCACCAACGGCTACTTGATCAGGTTGAATAACAGGAGACACAGTCCTGTTAACATTTTCATCATTTGGACCAGCTGACTCAACAGCGGGCCCTTCAGCAGATTCTCTTAAGGGAGAAAAAATAGATTAATCTTGTTCCACTACAGGAACATCAAACTTAGGCACAGCGGCCAAAGATTTAGAAGAGGTTATCTTCAATGATTTAGACGCGCGGGGCGCCTTCGTCTTCTTTTCCTTTGAGACACCGGATCTCGAAGGCTTTCTTAAAATAGTTGATGTAGTAGATAGAGAGGACATAGGAGTTGCAACAAGTACGCCTGGACATTTCCTTAACCTTGAATCGACTGATTCAGATTCCTTCTTGGTTGAACTTTTCAGACTAGAGGAACTGGCCTCCGATTCATTCACTATTTTCGATTTTTTTGCCCCTATTGACATAACAGAAGTAGAAGGTTGTTTGGATTGGGTAGAGGGCTTACCACATGTTTGATAACTAGATGCACCAGAGGCACATTCTATGTTGTTCTTCATCCTTATCAGGGTACTAGCGACTGTAAGGGCAGAGAATACCCTCGGAGAATTGATCTGCTCTAGTTCACCCATGGGAACTCCCAAATGCTCCATCAATCGACTTAGTTGAGCCGCATACGTTATGCTTTCCTTGTTTGATTGACAAATCGAAAAGCAGAGGTTTTGGAAAAGGGTAGATGCCTAGTTTACCTGGATTCCCTTTGAAATAACGCACATATAGTCAAAATGGTCTTGAATATAGAGATGGAAGGAGCCAGATTTCCCTTGTAGCGCTTTTGCTACCACGTCGTTCAGCAAGATGAAGTGGAGTTTGAGTACCTTCTTATTTCCATTAACATGGATCATCGAACCATCAACAGAAAAGGTCTTCTTCATTTCTTGCATGACTTCTGATGAAAGAATCAAGTCGAAAGTGTATCCCTCCATCGGAAGTTCAAAGAACTCCGCATATACGGTTTCATCGAAAGAAAACTCCACACCGTTGACGGTTGCTACGATTGATTCACCCACCATAGTTGCAGATTTGAAGAACTCGCGAACTTCTTTCTCATAGAATATGAACGGACCACCGAGATACTTCCTCAACCCAGAATACTCTAGGGTTCTGAACATATCCACCACTTCCGGTTGATCGAAAGAGTACACCGATGGAAAATCCACCTGCAAAGTACTAAGAACCGACACAAGATTTCAGAGAGATTTAGAGAGAGAAATGCAAAGAGAACTGGGGTTCTTAAGGATTTCAAGAGATGAAACACTTTCAAACTCATGCACTAATGTCCTTATATAGACAGAGAAGAGATACACAGAATAACTGTCACTTTTCTTAAGGGTATGGCCCATCAATAAATGTTAGACGTCCTTTTTCAAGGAGTCATCATTAAAAATGAGGGTATATCAGTCATTTTTTCTAAACTTGAAAGACACGTGTCTTCATGATGATAAGAGATGATTGTTTAATGTTTTGAGCGGGAAAACGGATATATCCTCACGTGGAACAACTGTCCTTGATCAGTCTAATCGGCACGAAGTTAGACGTTTTTCTTACAGCAAAAATCCATATAACTAAATGTCTATTAGACGGATGGGTCTATTAGACGCATACGTCTAATTCCGTGTTTTATAACAATACTTCTAATGTCTATTAGACGTGTACGTCTAATTCCGCATAAACACCACGTGTTAGACGTGCGTTTGATTAGACGTGAGCATCCTCTTGTTCATGACGTAAAAACGTCTAACATCTATTAGACGTGTCCGTCTAATCGCGTAGGTTTAACACCTCAACATATAGACTTAGATGTATAGATTTTGAGCAAAATACGTCTAAGTACAAACCGTTTCTTTTAGACACTCTTGTCTAATAGACCGATTAAGAATATTCGTCTAGAGAGTATCTTTACTTCCAAAGTAATTTTCCCTCTCTCTTTGTATATGAACAGAAAAGCATAAGAGACAGTTTTTGTGGTCCAAAGACCAAAAACAATTTTAACAAATAAAAACATTTATCTACTAGAATGGCAAAGGCCATTGTTGATCTTCCAGGTTGTGTACTCAAAAGAGTATTCTTCTTGTTTCCTTCCTACAATCCTCCTGCATCACTTTGGATTGGTCATCTGCCATCAGACATGTGACAGCTTCATTCTCTTTTTCAGCAGGAGACTCCTTTGAATCACTGTTGTCCCATCTGGATTTGTTTTCACTGCACATGAACTCTTTCTGGTTCTTCTTTGCTTGAGTGCTTCTACCGTAGATCTGATTAAGCTTATCCCATATCTCTTTAGCAGAGGAACAGGACTTGATTTCATAGAACACGTTCATGTTGATCGACTAGTACAGAATATTCATAGTAACTTTATCTAGGTTGTTGGTCATCTTATCTTTAGTAGTCCACTCACTTCTTGGCATCTAAATCTTTATGGAGACATCAGTAATGACGCTCCACATATCACAATCAAGAGCAGCCAGGTGAGCTTGCATTCTCATCATCCAATATTCGCAGTTGTCCATTGACAGAATATGAATTTCATTGATGATAGACATGCTTCAGGTTCTTGATGCTTGAGAATAGAAACAAGGCTCTGATACCAATTGATAGGATCGACTTTATCGATAAAGACGGAGGTCTGGCTATTGATGAAGGCTTATGAAAAACAGTTTGAAAGAAATCTGGTTAGGGATTTAATTCGCTTTCTATTCTACGCAAACCCTTGTAAACACTTGAAACAGAATCAAGGCGGAATTGTTTACATAGGTTTGAAGCTCAAGATGAAGAATGTGAAGATGACAGAAACGAAAAGACACAGTAGTTTGTTTATGGATGTTCGGAGCAAACTCTCCTACGTCACTCTTTCTTCCAACCACCAGAAGGATTCACTATAATATGATTCGAATCAAATGCAGTTTGTACACACTTATCTCACTATTGAAAAGAACACACTCTGTTCAATTAGAGAGATTTAGAGAGATTTAGAGAGAAATTCAAAGAGAACTGGGGTTCTTAAGGATTTCAAGAGATGAAACACTTTCAAACTCATGCACTAATGTCCTTATATAGACAGAGAAGAGATACACAAAATAACTGTCACTTTTCTTAAGGGTATGGCCCATCAATAAATGTTAGACGTCCTTTTTCAAGGAGTCATCATTAAAAATGAGGGTATATCAGTCATTTTCTCTAAACTTGAAAGACACGTGTCTTCATGATGATAAGAGATGACTGTTTAATGTTTTGAGCGGGAAAAACGGATATATCCTCACGTGGAACAGCTGTCCTTGATCAGTCTAATCGGCACGAAGTTAGACGTTTTTTTTATAGCAAAAATCCATATAACTAAACGTCTATTAGACGGATGGGTCTATTAGACGCATACGTCTAATTCCGTGTTGTATAACAATACGTCTAATGTCTATTAGACGTGTACGTCTAATTCCGCATAAACACCACGTGTTAGACGTGCGTTTGATTAGACGTGAGCATCCTCTTGTTCATGACGTAAAAACGTCTAACATCTATTAGACGTGTCCGTCTAATCGCGTAGGTTTAACACCTCAACATATAGACTTAGATGTATAGATTTTGAGCAAAATACGTCTAAGTACAAACCGTTTCTTTTAGACACTCTTGTCTAATAGACCGATTAAGAATATTCGTCTAGAGAGTATCTTTACTTCCAAAGTAATTTTCCCTCTCTCTTTGTATATGAACAGAAAAGTATAAGAGACAGTTTTTGTGGTCCAAAGACCAAAAACAATTTTAACAAACAAAAACATTTATCTACTAGAATGGCAAAGGCCATTGTTGATCTTCCAGGTTGTGTACTCAAAAGAGTATTCTTCTTGTTTCCTTCCTGCAATCCTCCTGCATCACTTTGGATTGGTCATCTACCATCAGACATGTGACAGCTTCATTCTCTTTTTCAGCAGGAGACTCCTTTGAATCACTGTTGTCCCATTTGGATTTGTTTTCACTGCACATGAACTCTTTCTGGTTCTTCTTTGCTTGAGTGCTTCTACCGTAGATCTGATTAAGCTTATCCCATATCTCTTTAGCAGAGGAACAGGACTTGATTTCATAGAACACGTTCATGTTGATCGACTGGTACAGAATATTCATAGTAACATTATCTAGGTTGTTGGTCATCTTATCTTCAGTAGTCCACTCACTTCTTGGCTTCTAAATCTTTATGGAGACATCAGTAATGACGCTCCACATATCACAATCAAGAGCAGCCAGGTGAGCTTGCATTCTCATCATCCAATATTCGCAGTTGTCCATTGACAGAATATGAATTTCATTTATGATAGACATGCTTCAGGTTCTTGATTCTTGAGAATAGAAACAAGGCTCTGATACCAATTGATAGGATCGACTTTATCGATAAAGACGGAGGTCTGAATATTGATGAAGGCTTATGAAAAACGGTTTGAAAGAAATCTGGTTAGGGATTTAATTCGCTTTCTATTCTACGCAAACCCTTGTACACACTTGAAATAGAATCAAGGCGGAATTGTTTACATAGGTTTGAAGCTCAAGATGAAGAATGTGAAGATGACAGAAACGAAAAGACACAACAGTTTGTTTATGGATGTTCGGAACAAACTCTCCTACGTCACCCTTTCTTCCAACCACCAGAAGGATTCACTATAATATGATTCGAATCAAATACAGTTTGTACACACTTATCTCACTATTGAAAAGAACACACTCTGTTCAATTACAAGATGAAGAATATCACTCAGCTAAAGGTGTTTTTAATTCTAGCTCTCTCTTGATTCACACACAGTACAATCAAGAAAGCAGCTCACAGCTTGAATATTCAAAGAGTAGATTTCTCAGTAATTCCAGTAAGCAAGATGATCGAGAGATTTTCCAACCAGTAGCTTGTCCGTTGTCCTTGAGATATGATAAATATTAGGCAGAAACTAACGGTCGAATCTTCAGAATGATACGTGGCACTCTTCCATTGGAAAGCCTCCATAGTACACAACAGGTTCTATACACAAGGATTGTGGCCGTACACCAACTAGTAGTGCGCCAAATATTCCATCAGAGATGTACCTGCAAAACAAGTAATATGAGGGAAATTGTCTTACGTGGCATTCGTTGGTTGGTTGCGTATAGATATCGTACTAATCTTCACCAAAAAGTGGAGCATAAGTAGAGTACAGTTATAGCACGTGGGTAGGCGGGTAATAGCTTCAAGCATACTACTTAAGCATAGCATTAGACGTATTTCAGTTAGACGACTTCGTCTAATGAAATCAAGCGTCTCTGTTTAATAACAGAGTCCATTAGACCACCTAGTCTAATGGGATTAGACTTACGTTTAATTACAATCACTTCAGACTAATCTGAAAGAGTTAGACTACACGTCTAACTTTCACCAATTAGACTTCAAGTCTAATCTTTCACAAACCATTAGACTGCACGTCTAACTCCATGAGTTAGACTGCACGTCTAATTCCGGTTCTACTTCAGACTTGTCTGAAGGAGTTAGACTACACGTCTAACTTTCACAATATATTAGACTACACATCTAATTACGAGATCCATTAAACTACACGTCTAACTCCACGAGTTAGACTACACGTCTAATTACGGTTCTATTAGATTGCACGTCTAACTCCACGAGTTAGACTACACGTCTAATTACGGTTCTACTTCAGACTTGTCTGAAGGCGTTAGACTACACATCGAACCTTCTCTTTCCATTAGACTGCACGTCTAACTCCGCTGAGTTAGACTGCACGTCTAATTCCAAATATATTAGACTGCACGTCTAACTCCACGAGTTAGACTACACGTCTAATTCCAAATTCATTAGACTGCACGTGTAACTCTACGAGTTAGACTATACGTCTAATTCCAAATTCATTAGACTGCACGTCTAACTCCACGAGTTACACTGCACGTCTAATTCCGAATTTATTAGACTGCATGTCTAACTCCACGAGTTACACTGCACGTCTAATTCTGAATTCATTAGACTGCACGTCTAATTCTGAATTCATTAGACTGCACGTCTAACTCCACGAGTTAAACTGCACGTCTAATTACAGAGTCTATTAGACTGCGCGTCTAACTCCGCTGAGTTAGACTGCACGTCTAATTCCTTTAGTTAGACTACACGTCTAACTTCGCTAGTTAGACTGCATGTCTAACTCTGTGCATCTAATGCCAAATCGGTCTAATGAGCCTCATTAGAACCTAGTCTAATCAAATTGTTCTTTAATATACCTGCATAAAAAATAATTAGACGTATAAATTATTTCATCATCAAAATCTCAATAGTCAAACTATTTCAACACTAAGTCAAAATAATTTGACCCAACAATGACATATTTATATTTTGTTTAACAAATAAATCTTAAAATCTTAGTAGTTAGTAGTTAGTACTTAGAGCATTGTATTAATCATATATTTAAAAGAAATTGGTTCAAGAATTTTATAATCATTTTTTATATTTTATTTTTAATTTAAGTGAACTACGAATTAACGAATTGCTTACCTTCACACAACAAGTTTTGTGAAGTTAGAATTCAGTGATATATAGTTGAACGTTATATATATATATATATATATATATATATATATATATATTAATTTAAATTATAATCTTTTTAAAAATAATATTTTTTCTAATGAATACTTTTGATATACATAATATTTTTATTTCTATTAAATATTTTATAGTATATTAAATATATATGTAACAACTTATTTAAAATTATAATTTAATTTTACTCTAACTTATAAATTTAAGTAATTTATTAAAAAAACATTTTTTTATAACTTAGGTCTTCATATTTATTATTCATATATTAATTAATGTTTTATATTAATTATTCAATCTATTATCTCCTATTTATTAATAATTATTAAATATTTAATACGTATATATATTATATTTTCTCTATATTTTTTAATTTTATAGTTAATATGTTAATATTTTTTTATTAATTATTTTATATATAATATATGAGAAATATATAAATGTTTGAATAATATTTGAATAACCATTTTTAATATAAAAAAAAATTTGTGAAAAAAGGCCCAAAAGTGGGAGGGGTCAATAATCAAAACTAGACAAACCCTAGTTTTGATTGTAAGATGACAAACAAAAGACCCAAAAGTTTCTGAATGGTGGCAGTCAAACCACATTATAAAACACAGATTATAATGAACAAAGACTACAATCTAGATATCTCAACATATGTTGTCTCCATATCCACCTTTTGACCATATTGTCTTCTTCCACGTCCCAATCTTCTTGCGTTCTTCATGAAGGGGGATTGAATTGAAGCTGGTGATAATGTTTGTCTACTCTTATTATTTAATCTTCCTCTATATGAACTCGTACTAACATAATAAAATGTATTCTTCTTTAGGATTTCAGGGCTTTTGTCACTACTTTTCTCAATTTCAGTTTTACGTGTTTGAGGATCAACAACCTTAGTTTCCTCTGTGTTTTTCTTCTCTGTTGTATCTTTGATTTCATCTTCTGCCTCTTCATCTTCATTGTCTTTAGGTTTATCTTCTTCAGTATCCCCTATTTCATCAGTTTCATTGATTTCTTCATTATTTGATTCTACCTTGTTTTCTTCCTCCACATCATTACTTTCTTCCTTCTCTGATTCTTCCTTGATTTCTTCCTCTATATTTTTTCCTTGCTGATTTTCTTTAACTTCCCAATATATTCTTTGATTCTTGATTCTTCCGTTTCATTTTTCTGTTTTTCTTCTTTTTGGGCTTTTAGGATTTTATGCTCTTCCTCAACTGTTATTTTCACATTTAATGCTAGCATGCTGAAAAGTATCACAGAAAACACACATGTTTAGCCTCCATTCATATGAGATTTCCATAATTGTAGACTTTCCTTTCCTGTCAACTATTGTCATGTTCTTTGGCAGTGTACTTCGAGGATGCACTTTAATTCTTATTCTAGCAATGGTAAGTTGTTCTCCTCCTTCTGTAATTGGGTCCATGTATAATGGTTTTTCCAATAAACTTGCAAAGTGACTTAAAGCTTCTGCATTGTACATGTGTGTTGGGATGTTCCAAAGCTTAAACCATATCTGGGCTGTTTCTTTTGGTTTGCTTAGCAGATTTAATTTTCCAGACCATCTCTCCAGCTTCATACAATTTGATCCAATATAAGTATGTCCATATTTCATAATATCATCCAAGTTTGATTCCTTCTTGAACTGTAGAAAATAGAGATCATGTATATTTGCAGAAATCTTAACTAGTCCCTTCTGCTCCCATTGTTTCATTAAGGCTTCCTTGGTGACTGAGAATGATACTCTATTCTTTCCTATTTAGTTTCCAACCACTACATTTTTCCATTCTTTAACACATTTTTATTCTAATTCAGTTGGCAGTTTAAATTCAAAAGGAGAATTGAGTACTCCAATTTTGTTTTAACATTGTCCAACTAGATTTTTCCTTTAAAAGCATGATCCTCTGTTTTCTTTTTGTGTTATTTTTCCAGACCTCGTTTACTCTTCAGTTGGAATTGTCCTGATAGTATAGGTTTTAGATTTAGGGGACTTCATCAGCTCCCTCATTATTTCAACTAACCAGTTTACTATCTTTTCATACTCTTCCTTCTGTAATAAATTTCAGTTCTTAAGATAATGTACACTCAATTGGACGGTTATTTGCTACATTTTTTCTTTGTTGAGCACAATCTCTCCTTTCTTTGCGTGCATCTGGAGGTTTGTGATTTGATTTTTCAGTCCAAAGAGATTTGCTCTTTCATTGTAACCAACCTTCCAAATTACTTCTTTCTTCCCCTAATTTCTTGCTACATTTTTTTCAGAATTTTTATCAGTAATTGGTTCCCGATCTTTGTTGCATTCCTATTTTTCCTGGATAATTTCTTCAAGAATCCTATCAATTTCAATTTCAGTCGCCTCCATTAAACCTTCCATAAAAAAATATTTAACTTCCTTATCATTATTGTTTTTCTTTATTCCCATTTTAATGAAGAATAATAAACAACAACGAAACAGAGCAATTATAGAACATGTTACACCAGAAACCCTAGCAATTGAATAATAGGGTAAAACAGAAACCCTAACTTTTCAATCAAGTTCTTCAACTGAATGAACGACCAAGTTATTAGAGTTACCGTGTCGTTTGTGTCATTCGTGCCGATTGTGCTGTTCGTAACGATCATGCCGAAAGCGACCCAAAGCGACTAGCAACCGCAAACACCACAAGTGAACTGCGACCTTTATATCTTGCCGATCGTGCCGATCATTCCGTTTGTGCCAATTGTGTCGTTCGTGTCGATCATGTTGATTGTGTCATTCGTGCCGATCGTGCCGTTCGTGATGAGAGAATTGGCTGAAATCTCCAGAGCATTTCTGTTTTGTAAGAGTTTGGTCGATTTTTTTTTAATAAATATTATGTATATATACATGATACTATTTTTTTTATTTAAATTAATATATGAAGAGTAACCGGAAGAGAAATTAAGGGAGGGATGAGAAAAAAAATGAGAGAAATGAATAGATGAGAGAAATATATGGCGGAGAGAAGAGAGAATTTTATTTATTTATTTTCTAAAACTTCCTTTCCCTATCATTTTCCGCCTAGATATGTTTGCAAATGAGAATGAAAGTATTATATGAACTTATGAAATCTTGTTTATGTTGTGTATACTTAGTTAAATTATTCAATCTTTACATTTTATATATAATTAAATACAAAGGTACATTTTATAATAATTTTCAAAAAAAAAAATTTAGTCTAACACTTAACTACAAATCATCAGATTTTCGCATCATAACGCGTTATGTGAGTGTAATCATATTGTGTTATTGGTTTGTGAGTTGACCTGTCTTCGAAACTTGGAGAGGGTTAATTAAAATTAATATATATAAGTCTTAAATTTACCCATAATATATATTAGGTGTGTAACATTTTAACCAGATACGATACTTAAATTTTTAAATTTAAATAATTTGTCCACATATTTTAAATTTTTACTAATTTTATAAGTTTTTTTTTTTATAAGGTTAGACAAATTAAGTTTTTTTTGTAAGTTGATTTATTTTAAAATATTAGTCATATAAGTTATATATTCATACATAAAATTATAAATATAAATAAACAATCTTAACTGATTTAGTGATTAAAGTGTATAAAATATAAAATAAAGATAACATAAATTTAACTCTATTTGGAAATCCAGCTCAAGAGTTATAGTTGAAGTTGGATTTGAATAAATTGTATTGTTTAATTTACAATATTTTATTGAGTATTAATTTAAATGAAATAATGTTTTAGAATTTTTTTGTTAGGTATATATTAACAAATTTAATAATATTTATTCGTTCAACACCAGATTCATTCCAGCTTCAGGTGTTTCAAATATGGTCAATTATAAAAATTATATTAAATATAATTGTGACCTAAGTGAGAGGGAGAGGGAGAGTGAGAGTGAGAGTGAGAGTGAGAGTGAGAGTGAGAGTGAGAGTGAGAGTGAGAGTGAGAGTGAGAGTGAGAGTGAGAGTGAGAGTGAGAGTGAGAGTGAGAGTGAGAGTGAGAGTGAGAGTGAGAGTGAGAGTGAGAGTGAGAGTGAGAGTGAGAGTGAGAGTGAGAGTGAGAGTGAGAGTGAGAGTGAGAGTGAGAGTGAGAGTGAGAGTGAGAGTGAGAGTGAGAGTGAGAGTGAGAGTGAGAGTGAGAGTGAGAGTGAGAGTGAGAGTGAGAGTGAGAGTGAGAGTGAGAGTGAGAGTGAGAGTGAGAGTGAGAGTGAGAGTGAGAGTGAGAGTGAGAGTGAGAGTGAGAGTGAGAGTAAGAGTAAGAGTAAGAGTAAGAGTAAGAGTAAGAGTAAGAGTAAGAGTAAGAGTAAGAGTAAGAGTAAGAGTAAGAGTAAGAGTAAGAGTAAGAGACGGTAGCAGATTCCTCAACAAGAATAAAAACAAACTTGTCTTGTTCCAACACAAGAACATTAAATTTAGGCACTTTGGCCTGAGATTAGGGAGGGGTTACCTTCGATGATGCTTTCACAGATTTAGAGGCCCTGTGCGCCTTTGATTTATCTCCTCTTGAGACAGAGGACCTGGAGGGCTTTCATAATTGACTCACAACTGGAGACAGGGGAGACATGGGAATAGAAGCAAGTTCGACTGGACCTTGCCTAACTCTAGAATCAACTATTCCAGAGTCCTTCTTCGAAGAACTCTTAAGACTAGTAGAACTAGCTTCTGATTCGTTGATGGTTTTTGATCTTTTGGCTCATTTGGACAAGATAGAAGCCGCTGGATATTTGGAATGAGTAACAAACCTTCCTCCGGTCTGTTGGCTTGATGCTCCCGAGAGCGATTCTTTGTTATTCTTCATTCGGACGAGGGTGTTGGATATGGTAAAGACAGTGAACACCCGGGTCGAGTTGATCGGCTCTGAATCCCCCATGGGAACCCCTAAATGTTCCAACAAACGACTCAGTTGAACAGCAAAGTTCACACTTTCCTTGTTCTCCTGATTGATCGTAGAGCATAGATTCTAGTACAAGGTTGAGGCCCAGTTGACCTGAATCCCTTTGGAAATAGCCAACATATAGTCAAAACGATCTTGACTATATAGATGAAAAGAATCTTCCTTCCCTTGAGGCGCTTTAGCCACCACATCATTTAGCAAATAAACTGGGGTTTGAGAGCCTTCTTACTCCCGTTAAGTCGAATCTCCGAGCCATTGGCGGAGAAAAGCGTCTTCATCTCTATCGTGACTTCCGATGGAAGATGCAAGTTGAATGTGTGCCCTTCTGATGGAAGATCGAAGATCTCTGCATAGAATGCTTCATTGAAGGAGACTTCAGTATCATTCACTGTTGCAACAATGGAGTCGCCGACCATCGTCGCCGATTTGAAGAACTCCCTGACTTCTTTTTCGTGGAATATGAATGGCCCACCAAGGTACTTCCCGAGACCGGAATATTCAAGGGTTCTGAACATCTCGACGACATCTTGCTGATCGAATGTGTAGACGGAGGGAAAATCGACCTGCAGAGTACAATGACCAAGAGTGATTCTCTTTTTCCCATCTTTGAAAGAATACGAACAGACACAAGATAAAAAAGGTTTCTTAGAGAGAAAATCGAAGAAATCTAGGGTTTTTGAGAGATTTGAGAGAGAAAAAGCTTTTTCAATCTCATGTAGAGTGTCCTTATATAGACTCCCAAGAGTCGCATAGTATAAACGTCATATTTCCTAGGGGTATGACCCATCAATTAATATTAGACATCCTTTCCAAGCAGTCATCGTTATTTTGAGGGTATATTAGTCTTTTTCTCTTAACTTGAAAGACACGTGTCTTCGGGTTATTCGGAGATGACTATGTTTTTTGTTTGAGCGGGAAAATTAGATATCACATCAAGTGGGACAGCTATCCTTGATCATTCTAATATACACATAGTTAGACGTTTTTCTTACTTACACCAACCTATGAAATCTAAACGTCTATTAGATGCATGAGTCTATTAGACGCAAGCGGCTAATCACGTGTCTTATAAATGTCTAACGTTTATTACACGTCGACGACTAATTACGCATGAACAACACGATTAGACGTGTGTTTGGTTAGACGTGAGCATTTACTTTCTCTTGTCGCAAAAACGTCTAACGTCTATTACACGTATACGTCTAACCGCGTAGGTTATTAACCAAGACACATAGACTTGGATGTATATAGTGTGAGCAAAAATACGTCTAAGTATATGCTTTTTCTCTTAGACAACCTCGTTTAATAGACCGATTAAGGCCTTTTGTTTGAGTGTATCTTTATTTCAAAATAGATTTTCTCTCTCATTTTGTGCATGTACAAAATGAATAAACAAATGTTTTGAGGTCCTTAGGACCAAAAATATTTTTAAGACATAAAAACACTTAGTCCTCTGGAATGGCAAAGGTCATTGATGATCTCCTCAAATGTATACTCAGAAGAGTATGCTCCATACTTCCTTCCTGCAGCTCTCCTGCATCACCTACACAAGAAACTATTTATAAACTTTGGTACCCACATTCAATTGGGTCCTCGATCAATTAGTCCCTTAGGAATCCATATTTGAGATATTCTGATGGATATCCCATTTTGTGTTGTGATTAATGCGTATGATTTTAACTTAGCAGACGCCTTCCTGCTAGCCACTGATCCCTTAGTCTTTTAAGATGATTTTTTTTTATAAATTCTTGACTTCTTGCCAAGTTTTAGATTGCCAAACTTGCTAGCTGCTTCTAACTTATTTTTCAGCAAGCTAACAGTCGGCGGAACATAAGTTATTTCATTCTTCAAAGCTAATTAATCATGAACTGGATCAGATTCACTGTTAGTTAAACTTACTTTGACAAAGTTTATAGACTTAAACTTGTCAGTTACTGAGTTTGACTTTTTACAGGACTAGTTTGGGTCATTGTCATCAAATCCTAAACCGGATCTAGATTCTGCAGGTTTCAATAGACTAATTTGATATTTGACAGTTTCTCCAGACCTTGTCCAAGCACTAACAACATAGTTTAATCTTTTGTTTTCAGAAGCGAGTGTTTGTATCTGTTCCTTGAGCATCTCATTCTCGGATGAGATCTCTACTACTTTCTTTTCAAAAACATTTGATTTTTGAGTTTGAGATAAAACCGGTTGAGACTGTTTGGGTAAAGATTTTGTTTCATTTAGGAATTCTGCTAGCTTTCTATACTCTATGACCATGTCATCTAGTGCAACTACCAATTGTTCCCTTGAAAACTTTTTAGAAGAGAAATCAAATACCTCAGTTTCTTGAGTTTCTTCTTCTTCTCTTACCATGAAGCAAGCCGCCTCGTCTTCATTACTGTCGCTGGATGAGAATTAAGAATCACAATGGTTTCGTCTGTTCTTCCCATCCCCTGCCATAAGAGCCTTCAACTCCTTTTCATTGTCATTTTTCTTCTCTTCTCTTCACGCTTCGTCTTCCGACATTCCGATTGGTAATGACCTAAAATTCCACAGTTATAACACTTAACATTAGCTTTGGATTTCTTATTATCATTAGAATTTGAAGAGCTTGAGTTAGAGTTGCTCTTCTTTATGAAGTCGCCAAACTTCTTCACGGAGAGAGACATAACATCGCTGCTAAGCTGCTGAGCTACTATCTGCACGTCAGGAGCGGCAAGAGGCTCTTCAGAAGTCATCAAAGCTTTGGCAATGATAATGGATGTGGATTGATCTTCTTCAATCTTAGAGTTCAACTCGAACTCGTAGGCCTTGAGATCAGTGAACAAATCGAAGAGCGAGATCTTGTTGAGGACTTTGGATTCCCTCATAGCCATCGTCTTTATATCCCATTCCTTTGGAAGAGCACGCATGACCTTGATAGCAAGCTCTCTATTGCTATAGGTCTTGCCAAGAATAGATAGAGTGGAGACGATTTGGCTGAACCTTGTGTCGAACTCGTTCATCGTTTCTCCGGGACACATTTTGAAACTGTCAAACTGTTGAGTGGAAACCATAATCTTATTCTCATTGGTTTGCTCATTACCCTCACACAGTTGAGTGAGTCTGTCCCAGATCTCCTTAGCAGTATCACGCTCGATGATGTAGTTGAACATGTTGTCATAAAGAGATTTGTACAAAACGTCTAATTCCATATTATTGAGATTGTTCATCTTCTTGTCTTCACTGGTCCATTCAGATTTATCCTTATTGATCTTGATAGGAGAATCTGTGATAACACTCCTCATGTCGTCATGAAGAGATGAGAGATGAGCACGAATTCTCTTCTTCCACACGATATAATTTTCTCTAGAGAATGTGGGGATTGCGGTAGCACTAGCATCTTTGGTTATGGTCGACATTCTTAGTTAAAGCTTGAGAATAAAAATAGAGCTCTGATACCAATTGATAGGATCAGTGTAATCGATAGAGACGGGGGTTTAGGTTGATAGAAATTCTGTTAAGAATTTTAATCACTTTCTATTCTTCACAGACCCTTGCAAACTCTTGAACGATTTAAGTGCGGAAACGTTTACTCAGGTTTGAAGCTAAGAACCAAAGAATGAATGAAAATGACACAACAATTTGTTTATGGATGTTCAGAGCAAAACTCTCCTACGTCACCCCTTCTTCCAACCACCGGAAGGATTCACTATATGTTTCTTAGAATCAAATACAGTTGCACGACTAACTCACTGTTGAACAAAACAGACTCAGTTCAACTTACAATATATTAAAAAATATCACTCATCTAGACAATACTTTGATTCTAATCTCTCTCTTTATGTACACACAGTAAAGAAAGAAAGCAATTCGTGTTTTGTAATTGTTAGATCAATATCTCTCTATAATTCCAGCCATTCTTCCGTTGTCCTTGAGGATTTTTAAATAGAGAGCAGGTACCAACAGTCGAATCTTCTATAATGATACGTGGTTAACTTTCATTGGAACGCCTCCATAGTACACACCAGACTCTAAGCACCAGGATCGTGGCCGTACCAATCTGGTAGTGCGCCAAATATTCTTCTAGGATATTCCTACAAGAAACAGGTAGTGGGAAGAATATTTACTTACGTGGCATTATTTAATTGGTTGCAACTGGCTATCGTACTAATCTTCATTGGAAAGTGGAGTAGGAGTAGCATACAGCTAGTTGATCGTGGGTAGACGGGTGCTAGCTTCAAGCAACTACTTTAGCATGACATTAGACGTTTTTCACTTAGATTGACATGTCTAATGAAATTAGACGCCTACATCTAATAGAAGGATCCATTAGACCACCTGGTAGAATGGGATTAGACGACACGTCTAATTACGGTTCCCTTCAGACTAATCTGAAGGAGTTAGACTGCACGTCTAACTCGCATCTGTTAGACTGCACATCTAATTACGTCTGTTAGACTGCACGTCTAACTACGTCTGTTAGACTACACGTCTAACTACGTTTGTTAGACTGCACGTCTAACTACGTCTGTTAGACAACGCGTCTAACTACGTATCCGTTAAACTGCACGTCTAACTACGTATCTATTAGACTGCACGTATAACTACATCTGTTAGACTGCATGTCTAATTATGTATCCGTTAAACTGTACGTCTAACTACGTCTATTGCATGCCTAACTACGTATCCTTTAGATTGCATGTCTAACTACGTATCTATTAGACTGCACGTCTAACTACGTATCCGTTAGACTGCATGTCTAACTACGTATTTGTTAGACTGCACATCTAACTACGTATCTGTTAGACTTCACTTCTAACTACGTCTTTTAGACTGCACGTCTAACTATGTATCCATTAGATTGCACGTCTAACTACGATCTGTTAGACTACACGTCTAACTACGTCTCTGTTAGACTGCACGTCTAACTACGTATCCGTTAGACTGCACGTCTAACTACGTATCCGTTAGACTGCATGTCTAACTACGTCTGTTAAACTGCACGTCTAACTCAATGCATCTAATGGCCAATCAGTCTAATGATCCTCATTCAGACTTAGTCTAATATAACATGTTTTCGATACACCTGCACCAAAAACGATTAGACGGCATAAATTTAGTTTTATACACACTCATCATCAAAATTCCAATAGTCAGAATACTTTGACCCTTAGTCAAAATAATTTGACCCAACAAGCTAGGTCGGTCATTCATCTACAAAGCTTGGTTGAAAGGTTAAGGTTTCTAGTTTACCATGTTCTATAATAGTTAGGTTTCTAGTGTACCATATCTGTAATTGTTTTTCTTTGTTGTTTTGTTGTTGTGTTCTGTTTTTTTATTAAAATTGGAAGAACATAAAGTAATAAGTATAAGGAAGTCAAATAATTTGTGATGAAAGGTGTAAGGGGACATCTGAAAAGGAAATTGATAGCATTGCGAAATTCAGGAAAAACATTCTGAAGAAAATGCAATAGGAAAACAGGGGAAGAAAAAAGGAATTTGGAAGGTTGGTTATAACGAATGAGCCAACATGTTTGGTCATAAAAACTAGATTACCAAACTCTTGATGTATGTTAAGAAGGCATAAATCACAATTAGTAAAGAGAAAGCTCAGTAAATAACAATCCAATTCAATATTTAATATCTCTAGGACTAGAATTTACTAAAAAAAATATTATACGAGGAAATAGTTAAATGGTCATTTAATGCAATGAAAAATCTAATGAAGGCTCTTAAATCCAAAATCTACACTATCAAGAGTAATTTAACATGGAAAGTCAACGAGGTATGGAAAAATGAAAAACACAAAAGAAATCTGAAGACCATGCTTACAAAAGAAAAGTCTACTTGGTGAATAACCAAACAAGGGTAGAGGTACTCAACTCTTCTTTTGAATTCAAACTGACTTTTAAAGTAGAGGAGAAATATATTGAAGACTAAGAGTTTGTGCTGATTGAAAACTTCATTAAGAAAAATATAGTATCATTCCCAACTACCAAATATGCTCTAATTAAAAAGTGGGGAGAAAAGAGATTTGAAAAAGTTTCTGCAAACATATATATCTCTACTTTTTACAGTTCAAAAAATACTCAAATCCGAAAAAAATCCTAAAGAAAGGGCATATTTACATAGAATCAAATTGCATGAAGATGGAAAAGTGGTCAGAAGAGATTAATCTAAAGAGCAGACCAAAGGAAACGACCCAGATTTAGTTCAAGCTCTAGAACATTTCATCCCACATGTACAATGTTGAAGCAATTAGTCATTTTGTAGGTATAATTGGGAAACTATTATATATGGACCCAATAACTGAAGGAGAAGAGCACTTGTACTTTGCTAGAATTAGAATTGAAGTGCATCTTAGGAGTGTTCTTCCAATAAAAATGACAGTTGTTGATAGGAAAGAAAATCACAATGTCATGGAGATCTCTTATGAATAGAAACCAGAGAGGTGTATTTTTTGTAAAATTTTCATGCACAATAAATGTGATAATGCTAAAGAAGAAGAGTAGAAAAACCAGAAAAGCTAGGAAGTAGAAAAGAAAAAGAAGGAAACAGAGGAGGTTAAACTCAAATGTCAAACAGTTGTAGAAGAAAGTAAGAATGATTTTGGGAAAAAAGAAAACAGTGAATGAAAGAAAGTAAAAAGGAATCAATGTGAAGAAGAAAAGAAATTTTCTATAGTGCAAAGGCTCAGAATGAAAATAAAATATGAACCTCAAGTTGTTGTTGGGGAAACTCAAAAGGAAGATACCCATAATTTTAAAGTTGAAACAGAGAATTCTAAAGACGATAAAAATATTCCAAAAACAATATGGAGTCTAAAGCTGAAGCCGAAGATAAGGAGAATAAAAACACAAAAATTCAAATTGAAGATAATAAAGGTAAAATCCTAAAATTCTCAAAAACAATTATTTCTATCAAATTAGAATGAGCTCGTTCAAATAGAGAATTTAAAATGAGAAACAATAATATTTATCGTCCTCTTCAATACAATCTCCTTTCATCGTTAGATGAAGGGGGAGATGAAGAGGGAGAGGAATGAGAAGAAGACCTCTTAATGAAAACAAATGAATGCCAACATGCTAGGCTAGGATGATTTAAATATAGTATTTTCTATTAGTAATCTCTATTTTTTAGGATGTATGAATGCTACTAATAAGTTTTTTTAGGGTTTTTTTATTGTAATCCTTAATCATAGCTATGATTTGTCTAGCTTAGATTTCTGACACTTCCACTTTTGGTGTTGTAATGAAATGGTTCTAACTGTTTTCCCAAAAATACAAAATTATGAGTTCTTTAGTCTAAATCAATATGAGAATGCGCTGGTATTGGATTTCAAGGGCTAGAAATGCCTAAAAGTAAGCAAATTGGACTGATTTTCTCTATAGTTCTAATGAGATATTTCAGATATTTTAGAAGGTAAGGTTTCCATTTCGATTGCTTATCGGTATTTTCCACGGAGATAATTCCCGCGTCATGAAGGGTGATTCAATTGTTATGGTTAATTTGGATATATATGTGAATTCGAATTGAGAGATTGATGATTTGAATGCGTTAATAATGAAAATCCTTATAAGATAATACATGCAAGGTAAAATTTTCTTAAATTTTAAGCACATTTTATAATATTTTTGTAACGTTTTGCCTTTAGTATAGGATTAATAATTTCAGTTACATCACATTTACTCTACAATTATGCTTATTAAGTTAGGTATTTTATGTTTTTTTTCTGAATTTAGATAACTGTAATCCTTATTCATTATAGTAATCTTTTTATCTTCATCTTTCACAATAAGAAATCTCTCTTCATCTATTTTTTCACACTTCATTGTTCATCACTTTCTTGTATTCCGCACAACAATTGGTATTAGAGCGGGTTAGATCCGATCAGATTATCACTATTTTTTTCTGGCAAGAAGATGTCTTCAATGAATTTGAAAATCGAAAAATTCACAGAGCGAAACAGTTTTGGTCTATGGCAGATCAAAATGCGAGCCTTGCTTAAAAAACAAAGAGTCTAGGCACCATTGTCGAAGGAAAAGACAAAGATAGTTGTAGGTCCTGCAAAGGAGTATACCTTTGGTAAAATCACTACCGAGCTTGAGGTCTTGGAAGAGAAGGCACACTCAATGATTTTACTCTGTCTAGCTCATGAAGTGATTACTGAGGTATCAGATGAAGATACCACAATCGGTATGTGGTCGAAGTTAGAGGCTTTGTACATGACAAAGTCACTAACTAACAAGTTGTTTTTGAAGCAACGTCTGTTCAGTCTTCGTATGTTTGAAGGCAGGTCTCTTCGTGAACATCTTGATAAGTTAAACACTATATTACTTGAATTGAGAAATATAGATGTTAAGATCGAAGATGAAGATGCTGCATTAATTATGTTGGTATCTTTACTCAACTCGTTTGAATTTTTTTTTCAATCGTTCGTTGTGGGTAAAGACTCTATAACTCTAGAGGAAGTTCGGTCAGCACTTCATACTAGAGAACTACGCCATAAGGCGGGCGGTGAAATTGTAGACAGTCAAGCATCTGGGTTGATTGCCAACACAGTCAACTACAAAGGGTCTGGAAAGAAGAAGGATCAAAAATACAAAGCTAAGGGCCCTAGTATTAAAGACATCTGCAATTACTGTAAAGAACCTAATCATTGGAAGAATAATTGTCCTAAGAAAAGGGGCAAATATTCTACGACTGTTATAACACATAAAGACAGAGACACCGACTCAGAGGAGGACATTGCCTTTGTAGCTAACGCTTCTCTACACCCTATTGATACGTGGGTGTTGGATTTAGGGTGTTCATATCATATGAGTCCGAACAAAGAATGGTTCGATACCTATGAAGATTATGATGGTGGAAACGTTGTCATGGGAAATGATGCCATATGTAGAACGGTGGGTATTGGGACTATAAGATTCTGAATGATGATGGTAAGATACGGACCCTAACTGACGTTCGGCATGTTCCTCAACTAAAGAAGAACTTAATATCTTTAGGCATTTTAGATGCTAAAGGTTTCAAGTTTAGCGGTGAAGAAGGAATATTGTGCATCAGTAATGATTCAAAAATAATACTAAAAGGTATCAAATAGAATACCTTGTATATACTACAAGGTAAGACGCTGACAGGTTCCGCTACGGTCGTATCCAAATCTGTGAATCAGCACCCTAATGTAACCAAGTTGTGGCATATGCGACTTGAACATATGAGGAGAGAGGGATGCAAATCCTTTCCAAACGGAATCTTCTATCTGGCCACAAGGTTACCAACCTTGATTTGTGTGAACACTGCATTTTCAGAAAAAAAGCATCGCAGTAAGTTTAGTAATGGAGTTCACAAAACTAAGGGCACACTAGATTATATCCACTCTAATTGTTGGGGTCCTTCTCAAGTTGAAGGTATAAGAGGTTATAACTATTTTTTAAAATTCATAAATGATTACTCAAGGATGACCTGGTTGTATCTTCTGAGACATGAGAGCGAGGTATTTAAGACCTTCAAACATTGGAAGGCACTGGTGGAGAATCAAACTAGAAAGAAGGTTAAGAGGCTGCGAACAGATAATGGACTTGAATTCTGTTTATTTGAGTTTAATGAGTTCTGCAGGGATATGGGGATTACAAGACATCACACTGTCCGAGGTACACCACAACAGAATGGTGTAGCAAAAGGGTGAATCAAACACTGTTAGAGAGAGTTAGAAGCATGCTCTCTAATGCTGGATTAACTAGAAAGTACTAGAGCGAGGCTGTCTTAACGGATTGCTATCTAATAAATCGTGCACCACACATTGGGATTGATTACAGAATCCCTTACGAGGTATGGTCTGGTAACGTCGTTCATTATTCTTATTTGAAAGTCTTTGGGTGCACATCTTACTATCATGTTAATGAAGGGAAGTTGGAACCAATGGCAAAACAGGGTATTTTCATAGGTTATGGAGATGGAGTTAAGGGATATAAAATCTGGTCATCTTTTGAAGGTAGAGTAATCCTCAGCAGGGATGTCACCTTTAATGAGAAGTTTATACTTAACTCCTCTATCAAGCCATCACTTTTTGGAGAAAATAATAATACCGAGAAACATGTAGAGCTTGAGGTGGCTCCAATTAAAGGGACAACTAACATGACACACGATACTAATAAGCCATCTGAGAAAGTTTATCAATTTGGAGCACCTGAAAGTCAATCTAACATTGCAACACGACCTAGAAGGCAAATTAAAGCTCCTGACAGGTTAATTCATTCAATCGAGGGAAGAAAGATCTCAACTAGTCCTGGAAGTAGGACAATCAGTCCCTCTATGAATGATATTGAAGAAATAGTAAGTTATGCACTTCAGGTAGCTAAAGATGTCATACATAATGAGCCATCTTCTTACAATGAAGCTGTTAATGGTGGTGATTTTGCGCAATAGATTGCTGTCATGTGTGAGGAAATGGAATCACTTCACAAGAATAATACATGGGAGTTAGTTACTTTACCTAAGGGAAGAAGAGTCATTGGGTGAAAATGGATTTTCAAAAGGAAAGATGGAACCTCTAGTGCTGAAGGGAGCAGATATATAGCACGATTAGTTGCAAAGGGATTTAGTCAAAAGGAAGGCGTAGACTATAATGAGATATTCTCACATGTAGTCCGACACACTTCTATCAGGGTACTACTAGCTATAGTAGCACATCAGGATCTAGAACTCGAGCAATTAGACGTAAAGACGACTTTCTTACATGGTGAGATTGAGGAGGATATACTAGTGAGTCAGCCTGAAGGATTTCTTGTTCCTGGTAAGGAAACACATGTTTGTAGTCTGAAGAAGCCTTTGTATGGACTTAAACAGTCTCCTCGATAGTGGTATAAGCGGTTCGACAATTTCATGATTGAACATGGTTACAATAGGAGTGCATATGATTGTTGTCTATTACAACAAAATCGATGATGGTTCTTTGATTTATTTACTCATGTATGTAGACGACATGTTGATCGCAGCCAAGAAGATGTCGGAGATTCAAAAGTTGAAAGACCTTCTCAGTTTTGAGTTTGATATGAAAGATCTAGGTGGAGCACGAAAAATTCTAGGCATGGAAATAGTAAGAGATCGAGTTCAAAAGAAGCTATTTCTTTCACAGAATAATTATATTTTGAAAATGTTGTCTCGTTTTGGGATGAGTACAACAAAGGCTCTCAATACTTCTGCAATTGTTACTGATCATTTGTCTGCATTCGCACCACAGTCTGAAGCTGAGAAGTTATATATGTCTCATGTACCGTATGCTAGTGCGATGGGTAGTTTAATGTATGTCATGGTATGCACTAGACCTGATATTTCGTATTCAGTTAGTGTTGTTAGCAATTTTATGTCTCGACCTAGTAAGGAACACTGGAAAGCGGTAAAGCGAATATTTCGCTATCTGAGAGGCACATCCGATGTTGGTCTCATTTATGGGAGTAATAATCAGTGTCTCGTAATTGGTTATTCAGACTTAGATTATGCTGCAGATATCAATGGTAGAAGATCAATGACTGGTTATGTTTATACCCTTGGTGACTTTGTGGTTAGTTGGAAGGCAACATTACAGTCGACTGTGACATTGTCCACTACCGATGCAGAGTATATGGCGCTAACTGAAGAAACCAAGGAGGGTATATGGTTGAAAAGATTAATCAGTGACCATGGCATCCATCATGATCAGACAATTGTTTTTTGTGATAGCTTAAGTGCTATTTGTTTGGCGAAAGATCAAGTGCATCATGATAGAACCAAACATATTGATGTTCGCTACCATTTTCTTCGTACTGAGAGGAGAATCAAGTTGAAGAAGATCAGCACACATCATAATCCTGCTGACATGTTCATGAAACCGGTCCCACTTAGCAAATTCACTAATTGTTTGAATTTGCTGAATGTTGAAAGTTGGAAATAGCTTGATAAGGCTTTTCTTGTTGGGTGATACTAAGGCAAGGTGAAGATTTGTAACGTTTTGCCTTTAGTGTAGGATTAATAATTTCAGTTACATCACATTTACTCTACAGTTATGCTTATTAAGTTAGGTGTTTTACATTTTTTTTTTAATTTAGATAACTGTAATCCTTATTCATTGTAGTAATCTTTTTATCTTCATCTTTCACAATAAAAAATCTCTTTTCATCTATTTTTTCACACTTCATTGTTCATCACTTTCTTGCATTCCGCACAAAAAATTTAATATGTCATTTTAGGTATATTTTACTTATTAGACAAATGTATATAATAATTCGAAAGATCAATTAAAAAAATACCGTTAATAATAAAAATCTTTAAAGGATAAGATATGTAATATAATTTTTTCTTAAATTTGAAGTAAATCTTATGTCATTTTATCCATATTTTAGTTTGAAAAATATATATAATAATTTGAAAATATGAATTAAAAAATTTGACGTGAAAATGATAAACACATCTAAAATGAGGTAAAATAAATGTTTATCAATTTTAAATTTTGACATTTTAAACTTGTCTAGCATACCAATATAAGTTTAATGAGACTAATAATTAATGTCAATTTAACTATCATTTTTTTTTGTTTGTTTTTGGTACTAGTTTTGTAGGTTAATTTTAGATGATTAATTAGAATATTAAAAAATTAATATTATAAATTCATTCAAAAGAATAAAATATTTATTAATATATTATAATTATTCAATTCTATTTTATTTATTTGTTATTATTTTTTATCATATAATATTTATTAATTTAATTGATTAGTTATTAAATTTCTAATATGGTGATCTTGATTATTAGTTTTAAATAAAAAAAATATTTTTTTTAAATTATAACATAACATCTCAATATTTCGTACGCAAATGTTATGCTGGTAAAATTTGAATTTTTTTTTCTTCTTTTAATAATTATTTATTTATCATTTTCTTGAAAAAAAAAAAGAAATGAAAAAAAAAACTGAGGGCTGAATTCGGCTCAGTCAAGTAAAGGGAATTGAAATTACTCTCAAAGACTATTCTTACATTAACAACACATATGTACTGTGTCACGTATTTTTCAATCTGGTTTGAAGAAAAAGAGAAGACCCTGTAACTTTTTCATTGGGAAGAAAGAAACCCTGTTCAAGTTTTCCGGCATATACACACAAGACGGTTCTACACCCACACCATCAATTTCTAGTTTTGATCTCTCGACGACCTAACAGAAGAGGAACCGCACTTCAAGTTCCACTAATAGTCTCCATTCTCATTATAGTCTCTAGCCATGTATCGACATATCGTCTTTCGCAGGTAATTCATGCTCACACTTGGATATACTAGGCTAATGTACTATTACTCAATTCATCTTCACTCCATTTGACTGGATATGCTTTTTCAGATTTTCATTTCATGCATCTTTATGTTTGTCTTCTGCTAATCTTTGTCCGAATTGGGGATAGATTTGCTGAGGGAGCTCCGAAGTTAATTTTCATAAGAAATAAACTGCCTGTTGAAGAATAGTGATTAATAAGTTAGGTGACGATTTCTCTATTTTGCAGGAGAATGTTAGAGCTATCATCACGGAGGTCAGTTAGAAGGATCCCTAATGGGATTATAAATCAGGCATGCTGATATTCACTTCGATAATGAAATTATTCCTTTAGCTTGTTCAACCGTTCTCTTTTGATTATTAAACGTCCAAAATCTATTTAACATATGACATTAATAGTTAAAATCATTCATCATGGTAGAATGTGATTGGTAACTTGGTCTTTTGGAACTCTCTTGATGACACTGGAATTATCTAGGTTTTCCCATAGCCTTGTTTCTATAGTACTTCCAACTTGTATAGTGCACCTTGCATTAATGAGTTCCAATATCATGTCCAGATCTCAACTGAATCATTTTGAGAATATCAAGTAGTCTTTGGATTCTATTGTGTTATTACATTCTTATGATGCATAGTTCATCCCATAGATACCCCATAGGCGCTTGGGAGTAAATATCTTAAAGGAATCAACAACATATGCATATACTAGTGGGTTGTGCCAATTTTCAGCCTGGTTGTCTATCTTAGGATCATCTGGCCTCTTATTTGTTAAGGGTTTTATGCCCATGGCTATTAAAATTCCAAACTAACTTATAAATAAGTGCACAAGTTTAAGCATTTAACTCAGTAAAACGTGATGGTTAGCTTTATAATTGTAATTTTTAAATCCCACTGAATGTGATGGAATAAAACTTGTGCTTTTAATTGTACCTTGTGGTGCTTTGTACATGAATTCTATTATTAGTTCTCATAACTTATGCTTACAGTAGTGACTAGGTCCGAACCTCTAGTCACAATTAAAACAAAGCCATTTTGACACTTCTCTTCAAGTGTACTTTGGTCTACCTGTTTCGTGGCTTGGGTTTAGGTATAGTGGCTAGCGGTGGCCCCGTCAATTGCTGCAGTGTAGTGAGCTTATTTTTCAAGGTGATCTTTGTAGTAATGGCAACGATTAGGCCCATTACTGACTAGGTAGCCACGAGTAAACAAAGAACTAGACATACCCTCTTTTAGCTTGATAAACCGATTGCTCATTTAGCATTGTTCAGTGTAGGATGCAAACATAATTGACGATCTCATCCTTTAGTCCATTAAGATGTCTCTTCACTGTATTCTTAGTTGGGAGACGAGGTAACTTGTTCAAAATTTCTTTGAATCGATCAATGTAATATTTGATTCAGGCTGTTTCAGCTTGAAGAGTTTGTCAACTGTCACCTTGTTGCAAAAGGGGTCTCCAGCCAACTCAAAGATTTGTTTAACTGTCAAGATCCAACTGTCCACATCTTTTTTGTTGAATTTGGGCTAATCAATCTTTATGAATTGAGCATGGACCTTTGTCAAAAAAAATATTTATGAATTGAGTGGGGGTGTGATAGGAGTTGTGATTGCTATGACAATTGGATGATTCACTCCGTTACTGGGTGTCTTTATAACCTTCCTCTAGACAAACAATTCATCCAATCATTTTCATCATGTGGTCATGCAAATAGCATTAATTCGGGTTGTTTAGCAGTCTTGGAAATGTTGGGTGCAAGATGTAGGGTGTGATATCAATGGTAACATCAAAAGAGAATAGGGCTGAGAAGAGAGGAGAGGTGAGAACCAGATGAATAGAAGCTCAAATGTTGATCATTATGGTTTTCAGATGAGTGGGCTACCAATTATATACATCATATGATGATAATCATCTCCTAATTATGATCCATCTTTGCTTATCAATTATCTTTCTGTTTACAATGATTACCTCTATTACAATCTTGTATGCCAAATGACATGTTGTCATTGCCTGATCTCATAACCTTTGGATTGTTATCATGTATTTATATCCTGAGGGCCTTATGATCAGAGCTAGGCCGTCCCTTGGGGCATAAAATCCCTTAGAGAGTCCCTCATATCAACCACTAGGGTAGCTCAAGTGGAAAGAGTCGTGCCTAAGAGACCAACGGTCACAGGTTCGATTCCCACTTGTAACGCCTTAAGTTGAAGTAGAGGTCATTGATGTGGGGTAATGCTAACTTCCTACATTAAAAACAAGTCCCTCATATCAGCATCATGCAAAATACTAAAGGTATCTAGAACTAGCGAAAATAGAAAATGATATAGAAGTTAAGGGAATTTATGAACATGATATAGAAATGAATTGTAGTGATGTTGTCAATTGACAAGAATTACATTAGCATCGGGGCGAACAACTTCAACTTTGCTTGTAATGGATGACAAATTGGGAGGCTGGGATGTTGGTTAACATATTAAAGAGCTCCTGGTGGTAAAAGCCATTTTCAACTTGAACTGATCATCTTCTCACTCTAAAGGTCTGGCTAACACAATTAAACTAGATAGGACGTGGAAGAATTGGAGTTATAAACACATTGTAAGTATGCTGTGAATAAGATAAGATGACATTTTCTATAAGGGAAGGTGAGCAATCTGATATAGCTTAAAGTAGATTTAAACTGATAACCTAGCTATAAATGAGAGATACCTTGATTTTAAGTGTAGAATAGAATATAATGGAGGGTGAGAATGAGATTCACAATTGCAATCTGCAATTGTGAATATTAGGTGAGTGAGTAAGAAATTAACAATTAAGGAAGAAGAGATAGGAGATAGGAGATAGATAGAGAAATTGACCTTAGAAGGTTTCTGTAAAATTGTCTGGTACCCTTGCAGATTATGATCACTTCTTTATATACCCATCATCTTCCATAATTAACTTTCCGCCAATTCCATATATTTGGCTAATACCTTATTAATAATTATTTATTTCCATATAAATAATTATTTATTAAGTATTCCATATTCTGGCTAACTGCCTTATTTATAATTATTTATTGTGCATAATTAAAAATAGAACTGCTGACATGGGTTATGTCTACCGTCAGCTTATTTTAGGCTTAGGAAACCTAACCCTAACAATCCCTTGTAACACAATCATATTGTGCCATCAACTAGAGAATAATTACTGTGTGGAACCTAAAAGATTGAGAGATACAAAAGAAACTTATTCAATAAATAATCTTGGATCAACTTCTTAGATTCACCTGACATTGTCTTCTGCTGCAGTGGTCCAGTTAATATATTTATTTCTGCTTTCTTTCATAGATATTATTTTGTCAATCTCTTTTTGTTGAAATGTGTTTCTTGGATGTGAATTGCATAATGAAGCTAAACTTAATTAGGCACACAAAAGACTAATTGGTGGACTAATTAAGGAAGAAATATTAAGTAACCTCTAAATATTCTAATTGATATTTCCCCCAATTTTGTATAATGGTATACTAGGTTTTCAAAGCTGCTTGACCCGTGTCTATTTTGTATTTGTAATAAATAAGACAAGCTGGTGGAATTGTTGCAATTTTTGTGGTTCTACGTTCTATTATCAAACACATTTCTATGTTTTTTTTATTTACGTGCTCTTTTCTATATTTATCAGGAACCCATGCTTCTTTTCTTTCAAAAGCAATATTCAGTTGGACCTGAGAGAAATTCACCTCAAGGTTCTACTTCAGCTGGTAATCCACCAAATTCAGGAAGTTATTTTCCAAAGCTAGTTGTCGCTGGTGCTGCACTAAGTGCTGTTGTCTTTGGTGTTTATCAACTAAACCAAAAACCTATTGAAGATGGTAACAATTTCCCAGAGTCTGCTAAAATACGTGAAGCGAAAAGCATTAAACACCAGAGCACTACTCCCAGTATTCACGAATCAACTTTATCCAGTCTTAAGGTTGATGGTCTGGAGAAGAACATAGAACCTCATTCACTACTTGTTGAGCTAGATAACATCAATGAAAATGGAGGAGAATCTCAGGAATCGACTATATCCAGTATACAAGATTCAACTATATCCAGTCTTAAGGTTGATGGTCCAGAGAACTTAGAACCTCATTCACTACTTGTTGAGCTAGATAACATCAATGAAAATGGAGGAGAATCTCAGGAATCGACTATATCCAATCTTAAGGTTGATGGTGCAGAGAAGAACTTAGAACCCCATTCACTAGTTGCTGACCAAGATAACATCAATGAAACTGGAGGAGAATCTCAGGAATCGACTATATCCAGTATTCAAGATTCAACTACATCCAGTCTTAAGGTTGATGGTGCAGAGAAGAACTTAGAACCTTATTCACTACTTGATGAGCCAGATAATATAAATGAAAATGGAGGAAAATCTACATTTCAGGTAAATGTTAAGGATCAAATGGAACCTGAAGAAAGCTCAGAAAGAGCAAAAGATGGGGAGTTGCCAAGTAATTCTCAAGACAATTTAATATCTCAAAATGCAGTTAGTCTTTCAGACACAGCATCTGATGAAAGCCTTAACATGAAAGGTCAAGAGGGTAAAAATATATTGGAGAAGAATGAGACATCTGATACAACACTGATTCTATCACATGATAGTGCAATTCAGGAAGAAAAAGTGGTGAAGTCAATCCCAACTGAAGAACAGGCTGCTAAAGACTCGCCAATGGTATACTTTGTTTTATTTGTTGCCTAAAGTTCCATAGGTACATCTACTCATAGCGACAACTGACTGCCTTTTGCAGGATGTTGGTTCTCTCGGTGAGGACAAACCAAGTGTTCTTCTCGATGCATATCACCTGCGAGATGGGGATGAAGTACCTATCTCAACGCAATTAAACACATATAAGGTTGGATGTGCCTACATATTCCTTGATTTAAATCTTCTGCCATTTCTGCAGTATGATTTGCAGATGCTACATACTAATGTATTATTTTCCCTCATTTTGTATACAATGAGATTTTGTATGACATTAACCCCTGATTCTTTCTTAAATAAGGATTTGCTTGGTGGAAATGAAGATTCTGGTGATATCTATGTGTCGAAGGATGGAAAACTTGTTCTTGACTTCCTAGAAGCCATTCATGCAGCTGAGAAAAGACAAGAAGAGTTGGATACTCATATTTTTGCCGAGCAAAAGAGAAAAATGAAGGTCTTTGTTCCTTATTTACCTCTCTGATTGGAAGTATTTGAATATGATTCAACTACAATTTCATGACATCTTTCTCTGATATGAATAATATGGAAATCCCATTGCATATTTCTAATGCATAAAAGGATTATCCATCAAATAATTATATCTTGACATTCTGCTCAATATTTATTTTGGTAAGGTAGTAAGATATATTATTGTAAATAACTGGCCTTGATGTCTTCACAAGCATGAAACATAGTGTGGAGATAGTCTAACTAGTAGTTGATGTGTTAGTGGGATCCTATATGTAATAGTGGCAATTACTAGTAGTAACTACCTACTAATTTAGTTTATAAATGTACTATTTTCATATTTTATACAACACAAAATCAGATGTTTTTAGTATATGTAGTGGGATCCTATATGTATTTTATACAAAACAAAATAGTGGAATCTTATATGTATTTGTTTGAGTTTCTTTTTCCATATAACTTAAAGATTGCTTTCTGTTTACATTTGTTTCATGAAATTCCTCATTCAAATACACATTCTATGCAGTTTTTAGTGTATCGTCTTTGCTATCTAACCTTGTTTATACACCTAATTACTTAGCTGACTTATGTCATTAGACATACAATTATCTAATTTTTTAGACTAGCCATCGTATCGGTTTTGATGTCATTGTTATTGGTGCTTTACACACAAAAATTGGTCTATTGTGTAATGTGATGTTGTGGGAGGATTATTCTATTTGGTGCTTGTTTAGTGGCCTTTGTATTGTCTGTTATCCTATCATGCAATAATGCAAGCTTCTTGTTGGGTGGGGAAATAGTATATCAAGGGAGGCCTTTATGCCTTTGATATGGTGAAGGCCCCACAACTGGAGAGGAAGATAAAGTGGTTAGGTGAAACATGGATAATGTTTATGCACGGAAAATAGCAATCCAATTGAGCATTTTTTTTTTTATCTTGTATGTTAATTATGCAAAGGAATCACAACTTCTTCTGAGGTTTGCTCATTTTATTGTTCAAGCTTAATGTGTATTATATGCCAATCATTATTTCTTTCAGCTTCACATTGAAATTAATCTACGTGTTATCAATTTTATGTGTGTTTGAATGATTTCTCTCACATAAATCTTTTAATGTTTAAGTTCAATTTCTAAAGTTCAAATTAAAGCTTTCACATATATCAACATAATGGTACTGTTTCCAACACTTGTTAGTTCACATATTTTACTAGATTCTTGAGTTAATAACAGGAAGCACACTTGGTGAGAGATTACATATTCAATAAGTTCTGGAGTTCGTAACGTGTAAATATCATTACAACTTTCATGTTAGTAGATTTGTCCATAGTAATTTGTGAAAACGTCCACTGGATCACTTAGATTCAGATGTTACTTGATTTTAAATACAGGATAAGTATGAGAAGGAGCTTAAGGATACAAGGGCCAGGGAACTTATGTACGCTGAAGAGGCAGCCATACTAGATAAGGTAAGAATTTCATTAAGTTTTGCTTCCATTGTTGTTTTCTTGAATAATCAAGTTTCCTTGCCAGATTACTTCTTAACTTTATTAATTTCTCTTTTTCTGTTATGTTCGTTGCAAATTGCTTCTGTTTGTTACTCCGTGTAGGTTGACTTTATTTTGGGCAGTATTTTAGTTTATTGTTATTGTAGAAATTTGAGAGAGGGAAATTATTTAGATAGTGAATTATTGTTTACATGAGAAATCCATAAAGGTGAAGACTGACAACACTCGTAAACAAAGCAACATGTTGAGTGCAAGCAAAATTGCACTAATCCAGGGAAGATGAAGATATAATTCAACACTCTCCCTCAAGTTGGGTAATAGATTTTAAGAGTGTCCAATTTGCCACATACTTCCTCAAATCACTTAGGAAGAGTTTTGATGGGAATGTTAGTCACCTAAGAGGAAGAGCCTTGGGCAGCTATGAGAGCGGAGAGGATGTTGTCGAGGGGATGAGATGTTGATGATAGCGAGTGACGGTTTGAATCGCCGGGGTGTCACTGGATGTTGATGACAGCGAGTGGCTTTTGAATTGCCGGAGTGTCGCTGGATGTTGATGACAGCGAGTGAAGTTTGAATCGCCTGAGTGTCGCTGGATGTTGATGACAGCGAGTGACGTTTGAATTGCCGGAGTGTCGCTGGATGCGGAGCAATTGGCCACACTATAGAAAATGTTCAGCAACATGGAAATTGGTTCAAATCAATCATAGGTAGGGTAGCTAAGCAAGGTAATGCTTTATCGGCCCTATACTCTAGCAAAGACCATAATATTAATTGGGTGGTTGACTCATGAGCCTTTGATCATATGTCGAGTAATTCTAAATTCTTAAATAACTTCTATACTAGGAAGACTAAGACGTTTGTTAGAATAGCTGATGGAGCGTTGTCCTTGGTACTTAGAGAAGAGTCGTCTAGACTAACAAAAGATCTTACTCATCATGAGGTTTTACTAGTCCATAAATTGGCATGCAAGCTATTATGTATAATAAAATTGTGTTTTGCCTTCAGATTTTCTACTAAATACACTCATTCTAGGTGTGAATTAGGAGATCGGATCGAAGAAGATTATTGGAATTTCTAAGCTTATTTTTGTCCTCTACTTGCTCACAACCAAGACCTGTTCTTTGAAGCAACATTCTTAATGTCTTTGAACTAATATTCTTAGTTTCTTAATTCTAGTAAGTGAAGTAATGACTTAGCATCACCATCCAAAATTCATGTACATAGAAAACTTTTTCCATAATTGTTTCTTTATAAGGACTCATCTTGTGTGATTTGATGTGTCAATTTGCTAAACATGCTAGATCTGCATATCCAAAGTTACATATCAACCAACACACCCTTTTTTTACTCCATAATGATGTGTGAGTGGTGTTCAAAGTGAAGATACTATCACGAGCTAAATGGTTTGTCTTGTTTATAAACGACCATACTTGTATGTCTTTGGTATTCCATTTGAAAGAAGTGTGAAGTGTTGTTAATTTTCATAAACGTTTACCAAGTGATTAGGAACCAATTCTAAACATTTATTCAAGTGCATAAAGCAGACGTTATACAAGGATATATCAGTGCTCACTTTAAGTCATACCTAGCCCTACATGGAATTCTGGAATAATTCACACTAGCTCATGTTTGAATACTCCCCATAATAATGAGGGTTGCTAGGAGGAAAACAAAATTAACACCTTGAAATGGCTAGATCCCTTGTGTTCACTACCATATGCCTCAAACTTTATGGCTGATGCAGTCTTAACGATTACTTACCTAATAAATAGATTGCCATAAAGAACCCTAACTTTATCACATGTTTTTGTACACTCCTTCATTCCAATCCTCACACAAAATATCTTTCATCATATATTCCCTCAAAAGATATTTGGTTGCTATACTTTTGTCCATACTAGATCAAAATCAATAAACCCTGTCTTAATTGGTTACTCATCTACTCAAAAGGGCTATATGTGTGACTCTCCGGACTAAAAAAGAACTTCCATTGCATCAACTGAATTAAGAGTTTTGTTTTTGAGAAAAACTCATATAAAAACTTGGCACAAACCTCGAGAGCCTACTGATTGACAAAGGGGGGTTTGGAATAACATTTCTATCAATTGGACATAAAGCTATAAATTTATTTTGCAGTAAGTTTTGTAAGTCAATTTTTGCATAGTCCAACTGAAGAACAGATCGAAGCAGTCTACAAAATTCTCAGGTTTCTCACATTCACATATGAAAAAGGACAGTTGTCAAAAGAAATAGTGGGAAAAGTACGGCAATCAATATCAATGATGACCATGCTAGCAACTCTATCTATAGAAAATCCATCTTTGCCTACTGCTACTATGTATGGGAACTAAGTTACATAGAGGAGAAAAATACAAGCTCTGATCCTCGAAGCAGAGCTAAATCTTCTGAACTAGGAATCATATATTTTGTAACAATCAATCAACTATTAGTATGGTCTAAGATTCCAGTGCATCAAGACTTAACAAAACAGTTGAATATTGATAGGCATTTTATTTTGGAGAATATTGAGAGCAAATCAGTCGTATATATCTCAACAACTCAACTGAGATAAAGGGATTTCCAAGGCCAAGATTTTAAGAACTCAATTGCAAATCGGATTTGTAATACCTATACGATCCAACTTGAGGGGGATTGTAGAATATTCGGTTATACTCTCTCTTTCTGTCCTAAATGTTCTCCATATTTGCTACATGTTGCACAAAAACTTCAAATAAAAGAAGACCCATTATTAACGTTACTTTAGTTTTTATAAGTATTTAATTTCTTAGAATTTGACCTTAACTTTTTTGTGTTTAATTTAAAAATAAAAGATCTGATAAAATTTATTTTTATATTTAATTTGTTTGGTATCCGTTTCTGCGCTAAAACATAGCATGATATCTCGGTTCCTCGTTTCTCAAGAAGGTAAATGCCTTAACTCTTTCTGCAAGCACAACTGTAATTGTCACTAAGTACCTTTAAGCAATCAAAGACAAAAAATAATACAGTCAGATGCAAAATTACGATGATTCCGCATATCTTTGGGACTGCTTCTATTTTCAAGGTATGTTTTTCTTGTCAGGAAATAGACTCTTGAGACAACAACTATCATCATTGAACTCAAAAGATATTGGTTGCGTTCTAGCAAATATATACTTGAAGCACTTAAGGGAAGTATATCAATGATACTTGAGACTAAGTGATATCGTTAAGTGCTTGCTGGTCACTTAAGTTTTAAACCTTCATCGTTAATTGTTTTTTGTCATACATGATATTATGAGATGATTCAGGATTTCTGTTAACATTGTTTGGATTCACTGCTTCCCGATATGGTTATTTACTGATAACTACCCCTATAGGGCCCTGTTTATTTTCCAACATTCAATGCCATCTATGTCTTCATCTAAATCATCATTTCATCCCTATTTCAGGAGTTGCGGAAAGAAAGATTGAAAACTGCTTCTGCTCTCAAGTCACTTGAAGAAGAATTAAACGATAAACTTAAGATGAAGCTTGAGCAGAAGGTGCATAATTGAGTTCATAGACTAGGAAAGCTAAGCTATTTCTATAACCTTTTATAAGAATTGATATTCAAATTAATATCTTGAACCACAGGAAGCTGAAGCTGAATCCAATCTGAAGAGAGTCCAGGAGCTAGCAAAGGCAGAATTGGCAGCTGCACTTGCTAGCGAGAAATCATCCCAGCTAGAAAAAATGGAAGAAGCAAATCTCAATGTATGGGTTCTTTTGCTGCTCCTGATGACACACCTGAAATTGTTCATTTTTCTCAACTTTATAAGTGAATAGAACCTCAACTTTCTCGTAGTTGAATAATGTGAATCATTTTTAATATATTATTTTTCAAGGTTTATATACCTTGAAGCAGTCTAGGACTCCAAAGCATATATTAGGCCCTCTTATTTTCTATAATACTAAAGGATAACAATTAATCAGCTTTAATCCAAAGATATTTCTATCCTCTCCAAGTTTATACAATCTGCAAAACCAAGAACAAAAGCCTTGAAGATGTATCAAATGCAAACATGTGGAAAAATAGGTCCTCGATTGACATAGTTTAAGGTTCGGGATTGCTATATTTATGGTTTTGTAGGGTAAAAATATGCATGATATCTTAGTTATTCGTAGTAGGAAAGGATGAAGTGTTCATTGAAGTATGAGGGGTTGTTACTTGCATAAATTACTGCATTTCCATCCCTTTTCCCTATGTTTCCAGGTTAATTTCCCCATACAAATATACATGTTTTTTATGACAATATTTTTCGAGTTGCATTGAATCTGGAAAAACTAGAAATCAAGATGCACTGTTGATATTCATCCTATCTTTTTCAAATGTTATATATATATATATACCATACCAAAGAATTTATATTATTAAGACATCCAGAAGTTTTCTGATGTCTGAGTACTATCTGTACTCCTAGTCCTAATAGCATGGAACTGTCTGAGTCCCTAAAGTTTTGTTGGATGTCAAACTGTGTTTCGGCAATATACATTTTGTGTTTCTCACAGAGTTTAGTTTTTTATTACATTTGCCATTCAAGTCAATACAATTAACTCTTTCACATCTTTTTATCATTTTCTTTCTCTGTGCTTTAGATAAATGCTTTATGCATGGCATTCTATGCACGATCTGAAGAGGCACGCCAAAGTCATTCCCTTCACAAGCTTGCATTGGTATGTTCTTCCCTCCAGTCTTCATAGAGTTTATTTCTGAATAATCCATGAGAAAGTTGACTACAAATAAAATTTCTTGGATCAAGCAGTCCCTGTTAATATATCAGTGTATGGATATTAATCCCTTTGGTGTTATTTATTATAGCAAAGGGATTAATCTTGTGGCATGAATTCGTATCCCAAATGGGATATTCGATACTTGTAGGATAAAAATTGTATAATTGTGGAGGTAGTATGGGAAACTACCCACGGCCTATTTTTTTATATTCTTTTATGCATATACTGTTGTAATGCTATCGTTTGTAATTAATTCTCTGCAGGGAGCACTTGCTTTGGAAGATGCGTTGTCTAAAGGCTTACCTATTCTGAACGAAATAGAAGCACTGCACACATATCTTAAGGATATGAATAAAGAACCACTTTTAGATTTGGTTCTCTCATCGTTGCCTTCAGAAACTCAGAATTGTGGAACAGACACGCTTTTGCAACTAAGACATAAGGTCAGTACTGAGAATATCTTGTGCTTGATAATGTAACCTAACTGACTGACTGAAATGCAAATAGCCTCCGATTGTTCGTTTACCGGGTTCACTTTTTATTGATCTTCTAATGACAGTCTAGTTTGATTGATATTTTCTCAGTTTGAGACCTTAAAAGGAACACTGCGGCACTACAGCCTCATCCCACCTGCTGGCGGTGGCATAATCACACATTCATTGGCACATATTGCATCCTCCTTAAAGGTGGTAAAATAAAATTAACCCCATTCCTTTTTATCACATTTAAATATTAGCCTCACATTGGATATAATACAGGTTAAGGAAGTTGGCGATGGGATTGAATCAGTTATAAATAAAGTGGAGAGATTCCTAGAAGAGGGAAAACTACCCGAAGCAGCTGATGCTCTTGAAAACGGCGTTGAAGGTATACAAGTCGAAGATATCAAGGATTGGGTTAAACGTGCTAGAAACAGGGCTATTACAGAACAAGCTTTGACTCTGCTTCAAGCATATGCTGCTTCCATTAGCCTTACATAAAACCATTATAAAAAGGTTTTATACAACATATCATTTTTTCCAAGCTGGTCTTGCTAGAATGCTAGATTATAACTACCTGATTTCAAGGGTATGTACAATAAAAATGTCATTTGTTTGACCTTTTGTTCTGCTTATAAAATTGAATGTTTCCTATGAAACAATAATGAACGTTGTGGTTTGACAATTTTGATGTTGAATCAAACTGTTTGGTATGGGTTCTCTAGGGAAAGGGATGCTATTTATGAAATTAATAATATTATTTATACTTTATCTTATTAGTTTGTTTGTTAGTTTATATATATTCACTTTCATTCTCTTTTTATGAGGTTTTATTATGAGAAAAACTTTTTATTTTATAAAAATCAAGGAAAAAACTGGATGAAGATAATTTAGATATTAGTGTTGATAAGTTTGAAAAATAAACTGAGTTTTCAAGTAATAGCATGAAATTAAGGTACACTCTTGACTCTCCGCTCAAAGAATAATTGCACGAAATTAAGTTAGTTTATACCTTCTATCAAAGAATTAGACATTCCATTCTAAACTAGATGGAACTCATGCGTTGTTGGCATGATTGTAAAAAAAATGTATAAATAATTATTCAAATTCATATACATTATAATGGTTAAATATTAAACCTCAAATATAGCATATTTTAAGTTATAACATATTTTAATTAGATACAATCTTTCAAATTTGTTGAAAAACTTGACATAACAAATGATAAAACTCTAGAGAAAATTTCTTAGATGTTTTGGATCAAGAATAATTTCACCCCTCAAAAAGAGAGAAAATTTTCTGAGACATGTATGATAGGTCTTTTTTTTTTTTTTTACTTACTCTCTAGTATTACCTAGTTATCAATAAAATTGACATTTTATTATCGAACAAAATAAAGTATATTTATTTGATTTATGTTGCAATCACTTTAATTTTATTATATACCTGTTATGAATTGGTTAACAAAAAAATATTATATCTTACTTAATGTTAGTAATAAAAAAAATTAAAATTAGAAATTTTCTTACTCCATGATATCTATAATCTTCTTAGTGAATCAATTAACATGAATTTGAATGTCAAATATGAGTACTTTAAATAAATCATTGTCGGATTGAAACTTGAGTTTTTGTATGAAATGAAACTGAAATGGAAAATATGTTGGGTCAAATTATATTGACTAAATGTCAAAGTAGTTTGACCATTGGAATTTTGATGATGAATGTATATAAAACTCAATCTATGCGTCTAATTGTTTTTGGTGCAGGTGTATCAAAAACATGTTATATTAGACTTGGTCTTAATGAGGTTCATTAGACCGATTTGGCATTAGATGCACGGAGTTAGACGTGCAGTCTAACTCCTTCAGATTAGTCGAAGGAATGTATAGTTAGACGTGCAGTCTAACTTATGGAAGTTAGACGTGTATTCTAACTTTTTTAGATTAGTCTAAAATGAATTGTACTTAGACGTGAGGTCTAATCCCATTAGACCAGGTGGTCTAATAGATGATGCTATTAGACGGGGACGTCTAATTTCATTAGACGAGGTTGTCTGAGTGAAATACGTCTAATTCTAGGCTTAAGTAGTTGTTTAAATCTAGCACCCGTCTACCCACAATCAACTAGTTGTATCTTACTCCTGCTCCACTTTCCTGTGAAGATCAGTACGACAGTCAGTTGCAACCAATTGATTAATGTCACATAAGCAAATATTCTTCCCACTACTTGTTTTTGCAAGAATATCCTTGAAGAATATTTGACGCACTACCAGATTGGTACGACCACATTCCTAGTGCTCAGAGTCTGTTGTGTACTATGGAGGCGTTCCAATGGAAGTTCTCCACGTGTCATTATGAAGATTCGACCGTTGGTACCTGCTCCTATTTAATGATCCCCAAGGACAACGGAAGAATCATTGATCTATCGATACTCAGATTATTCTATCTTAAGCATATAAATTGAGTGAGTTGCTTTCTTGTTTTACAGAGTGTTTAATCAAGAAAGAGTTAGAATCAAAGCATTGTATTAGCTGAGTGATATTCTTCATATTATAAGTTGAACAGAGCCTGTTTTGTTCAACAGAGAGCTAGTCGTGCGATTGTATTTGATTCGTTGAAAGTTTAGTAAATCCTTCCGGTGGTTGGAAGAATGGGTGACGTAGGAGAGTTAACTCTGAACATCCATAAACAAACTGTTGTGTTGTTTCTTTCTGTCATCTTTTCATTCTTGGTTCTCAGCTTTAAACTCAAGCAAACATTTCCGCACTTGAATCGTTCAAGAGTTTGCAAGAGTTTGTGCAGAATAGAAAATGACCTAAATCCTTAACAGGATCAAATCGTTTGTCCTAAGTCGTTATTAATCGCCAGACCCCCGTCTCTATTGATTACGCCGATCCTATCAATTGGTATCAGAGCTCTGTTTCTGTTCTCAAGTTTTTCCAAGAATGTCGACCATAACCAAAGATGTCAGTGCTACCGCTATTCCCACTTTCTCTAGAGAAAACTATATTGTATGGAAGAAGAGAGTCTGTGCTCATCTCTCTTCTCTCCATGACGACATGTGGAGTGTCATCACAGATGGTCCTATCAAGTTCGATAAGGAGAAATCTGAATTGACCAGTGAAGAAAAGAGGAAGAACAACCTCAACAACATGACTCTTGATATTCCATACCGATCTCTTGATGACAACATGTTCAACTATATTATCGAGTGTGATACTGCTAAAGAGGTCTGGGACAGACTCACCCAACTGTGTGAGGGCAACGAGCAAACCAAGGAAAACAAGATAATGGTTGCCACTCAACAGTTTGACAATTTCAAAATGCGTCCTGGTGAAACAATGAACGAGTTCGACACCAGATTCAACCATATTGTCTCTTCCTTATCTATCCTTGGCAAGACTTATAGCAACAGGGAGCTTGCTATTAAGGTCATGCGTTCTCTTCCGAGGGAATGAGACATAAAGACGATGGCAATGAGAGAATCCAAAGATCTCAACAAGATCTCTCTCTTCGACCTGTTTGCTGATCTCAAGGCCTACGAGTTCGAGCTGAACTGTAGTATTGAAGAAGATCAATCCACATCCATTATCATTGCCAAAGCTTTGGTGACTGCTGAAGAGCCACCAGTAGCTTCTGATATGAAGATGGCGGCGTAGAAACTGAGCAACGATGCCATGTCTCTCTTCGTGAAGAAGTTTGGCGACTTCATGAAGTAGAGCTACTCTAACTCAAGCTCTTCAAATTCCAATGATAATAAGAAATCTAAGGCTAATGTTAAATGTTATAACTGTGGCATTGCAGGTCATTACCAATCGGAATGCCGGAAGCCTAAGCGTGAAGATAAGAAGGATGATGAAAAGGAGCTGAAGGCTCTTATGGCAGGAGATGGAAAGAACAAGCGAAATCTCCGTGACTCTTACTTCTCATCCAGTGATAGTGACGACGAAGAAGTGGCTTGCTTCATGGCAAGAGAAGATGAAGAAGAGACTCAGGAAACTGAGGTATTTGACTTCTCTTCTGAAAAGTTTTTAAGGGAACAACTGGTAGCTGCACTAGATGACATGGTCATAGAGTACAGAAAGCTAGCAGAATCCCTAAATAAAACAAAATTGTTACCTGAAGTGTCTCAACCAGTTTTACCTCAAACCTTTGAATAAAATGTTTTTGAAAAGAAGTTTGACGAGATCTCATCTGAGAATGAGATGCTCAAAGAACATATTCAAACTATTTATGATGAAAAAAGAGGTTAAACTATGTTGTCAGTGCATGGACAAGGTCTGGAGAAGCTGTCAAATATCAGATCACTGGATCTAGATCCGATTTAGGATTTGATGGCGATGACCCAAACCTGTCGTGCAAAAAGTCAAACTCATCGAATAACAAGCTTAAGCCAATAAGCTTTATTAAAGAAAGTCTGACTGATATTGTATCTGATCCCATTCATGAATAAGTAGCTTTCAAGAATGAAATAATTTATGTTCCGCCGACCGTTAGTTGGCTAAAAAATAAGTTAGACGCACCTAACAGGTTTGGCAACCTAAAACCTGACTCAAAGTCAAGAAGTTTTAAAATAAAGTCTTCTTCAAAAGCTAAGGGATCAGTGGCTAGCAGGAAGTCGTCTGCCAAGTCAAAATCATACGCATTAATCACAACACAAAATGAGAAATCTATTAGAATATCTCATATATGGATTCCTAAGGGACTAATTGATCGAGGACCCAATTGAATATGGGTACCAAAGTTTGTAAACAGTTTTTTATGTAGGTGATGTAGGAGGGCTGCAGGAAGGAAGCAAGGAGAATACTCTTTTGAGTATACATCTCAGAAGATCAACAATGGCACCTGCCATTTTAGACGACTAATTGTTTTTGTTTGTTTTGTATTAAAAATACTTTTGGTCCTAAGGACCTCAACACATTTGTTTATTCATTTTGTACATGCACAAAATGAGAGAGAAAATTTATTTTGAAAATAAAGATATTCTCAGACGAAAGGCCTTAATCGGTCTATTAGACGAGGTCGTCTAAAGGAAGAGGCATGTACTTAGACGTATTTTTGCTCACAATTTATGCATCTAAGTCTATATGTTTTGGTTTAAAACCTGCGCGGTTAGACGTACACGTATAATAAACGTTAGACGTTTTTACGTTAAGAGCAAGTGGATGCTCACGTCTAACCAAACACACGTCTAATACGTGGTGTTCATGCGTAATTAGACGTACACGTCTAATAAACATTAGATTCATATATATGACACGTAATTAGACGCTTGCGTCTAATAGACGTTTAGTTGTCATAAATGGGTGAAGTAAGAAAAATGTCTAACTACGTGTGTATTAGACCGATCAAGGACAGATGTCCCACGTGAGGAGATATCTAAATTTCCCGCTCAAACATAAAAACAGTCATCTCCTAATAACATGAAGACACGTGTCTTTCAATGTTAAGAGAGATTGACTAATATACCCTCATTATAATGATGACTTTTTGGAAAGGACGTCTAAAATTAATTGATGGGCCATACCCCTAGGAAAAACGACGGTTATCCTATATGACTCTTGGTAGTCTATATAAGGACAATTTTGCATGAGATTGAAAATTTTTCTCACTCAAGATTTCTAAGAACCCTAGATTTCTATGATTTTCTCTCTCGAAAACCCTCGTTCTTTGTGTATCTGTTCATATTCTTCTAAAAAATGGGAAACAAGAGAATCACGCTTGTCCATTGTACTTTGCGGGTGGATTTTCCTTCCGTTTACACGATCGATCAGCATGACGTGGTCGAAATGTTCAGATCCCTTGAGTATTCAGGTTTGGGAAAGTATTTGGGAGGGCTGTTCATCTTCCACGAGAAAGAAGTAAGGAGTTCTTCAAGTCTGCAACAATGGTGGGAGATTCCATTGTAGCAACAATAAATGGAACTGAAATCTCTTTCAACAAAGTGGTCTATGTGGATTTCTTTGAACTTCCATCAGAAGGGCATACGTTCAACCGACATCTGTCATCGACGGTGACGGATGAAATGAAGACGGTCTTTTATACTGATGGCTCGACGATTCGACTTAATGGGAGTAAGAAGGCTCTCAAACCATAGTTCATTTTGTAGAATGATGTGGTGGCGAAAGCGCTTTAGGGGAAGGCGATGTCGTTCAATCTCTACAGTCAAGATCGGTTTGACTATATGTCTTCCATCTCAAAGGGGATTCAGGTCAACTAGTCCACAACGTTGTTCCAGTACCTTTGCTTCTCAACCAACTAGGAGAACAAGGAGAGCATAAACTTTGCTGCTCAAATAAGTCGTTTATTGGAGCATTTGGAGGTCCCGATGGAGGATTCTGAACCGATCAACCCGACCAGGGTGTACACTGTCTTCACAGTCGCTAATACCCTAGTCAGAATGAAGAACATCAAAGAGTCTCTTTCGGGAGCCTCAATTCAACAGACAGCAGGAAGGTCTGTTACCCGATCCAAACATTCAGCGGCTTCTATCCTGTCTACAAGAGCCAAACGAACCAAGACGGTGAACGAGTCTGAGGCTAGCTCTACCAGCCTTAAGAGCTCATCGAAGAAGGATTCTAGAACTGTTGATTCCAGAGTCAGGCAAGGTCTAGTTGAACTTGCCACCATTCCCATGTCTCCCCTGTCTCCGGCTGCCAGTCAGTTGCGGAGATCATCAAGGTCATCTGTTTCTAAAGGTGAAAAGTCAAAGGCGCCGTGCGTCCAAATCGATGAAAGCGTCATCGAAGGTAACCTCTTCCCAATCCCTGGCCGATGTGCCCAAATTTAATGTTCTTGAGATGGAACAAGAAAAGTCCGATTTTATTCATGTTACGCCAACTGTTGAGCCAGTTGGTCCAACTACTAAAATTCATGACAGGATTGAGTCTCCTGTACAACAACCTGATCTCATAGAAGGGGGTGCTTCAATCTCTGCTGAACCAGAGCAGGGTGCTGCTCTCTCTTCAGTTGTTGATGGTGAACCTGAGAAGACAATGTCTATGTTATAAGAATTTCCTCACGTTCCAAACCTTGTTCCAACGGAGTCATTGGTGGGTGGAAAGATAGTTTCAGCCGAACCTTCACCAGGACTTTTCATCAAACCCTTGACTGCTCATGAAATCATGCGTTTTACAAGACAATCCGCTAGAATTGTCTTTGGAGAACCTCGGCCCTTTCCAATGCCCACCGAAGTGATCGTAAAAGGAAAGGATGTTGTAATAAATGTTGACGATGAAGTTTCTGAGGCAACCTGTATTGTTGACCTCGTGATGGATCAGGCCAAGGCGGCTACTGCTGAGAAGATAGAGATCTTCGATACTTGGGTACTGAACATAATGTCTATCAAGTACACCAGAGTCATCAAAGGTAAAGGTATAACCAGTCAATGGTTGCAGCTAGTCAAAAATGAGAAAAGGGTCTTGAAGTGGGCTAAGACTTCAGAAGTGTATGAAGCCTTAAGAGAAAAGATCTGGTGGAAGAAAACTTGAGAGGAAGATCTCTCTTTCCTATTCTACAGGCCAGAAGAGCCAACTTCAATCCCATTGAGAGAGGTGCTGAAGTAGAGGAAAAAGCTTTGAAGAGATTGGACGAGATCATGGAAGATTATATCTCGATGGTTACACGGTACTTTGATGGAGCAAGTTGCTCAGGAGCTAGCCCATTCGGTAGTTCCTCAGATGAAGATGAACGAATGGACCTATCTGATAATGCTACTGCAGATAAAGATGAGCAAGTTGCTGCTCATATCATTGAACTTAGATGTTTTTCTGCAGAAGAAAATCGTCTAATGGCTCAACCCTCTGTTGAGCAAGCCGAAGAACCTATTCAGTCGAACCCATCTTATATCTAAAGAAAGAGAAGTTGTTTAAGAGCCTGTTCAAGCTCTTATTACTCATGAAGAAGAGGTGGTGAAATCCCCTGTTGTCAGAATAGAGGCATCTCAAGAAAAGGAGGTTGAAGTCAGTCAGCCTGAGGCTGTCAGATTAGAGGGGGGACCCTCAAAAGACAAAGAAGCTGAGAAGAGTTCCTCATCTGAGGGGGAACAAGATTAAAATGCTCAAACTTTCAAGCCTCTACCATTTCCCAATATCAATGATGTCAATGTTTATGAGAACATTCTTAATCCTTATCACAGTTCAGGGAACTTGCTCGAAAGGATTAACAGGGAAGAGAAGGAGTTGGAAGAAGAAGAACAAGATAAATCTGACAGTGAATCAGAGAAGGATGAACCTGAGCAGTCCATGCAAGTTCATACCAACTTCAGCCCAATTCAGATCGTTGCAGAAGATTCGCAAGAGAATTCATCGAATGAAGGATCTTCGGTTGATGGTACAAAGTTCATTAAGTCGATGTCAACATTGTTATCAACGCTCCAGAAGAATGTGGCAGTTATGCAATCTAACATGACGAAAATTATGAAGGCCCATAAGGAAGACAAGAAGAACTTTGCCGATCTTGTTAAAACTCATAATGAGTTGGAGTAAACATTGAAGAAAAACACGTACGAGGTTTAAGTCTCCAATAAGAATTTTGCAAGATTTGAAAAGAAACTCTTCAATCGACAATCCAAAATGATGAGCCTTGAAAGACAGATCAATCTTGATAATCAAAGAGAGGTTATGGAAGGGATGGGCTTGATCCAAAATCAGATGGTTGAAATTCAAGGCAACATGAGAAGAACAGATGCTGAAAGACTAGAGTATGCTGACTCCATTGCAAGGAAATTTCAAGCTGAAGAAAATGCTAAAGTTGATGCTGAGAAAGAGCAGAATACCATCACTCAGGGCGGGCTGTTAGAGACAAAATAGGTGACTGTTGGGAAAATCTATGACAGAAACACAAAAGAAGAAAAAAAACGAAAGAACACTAACAAAATTTGATAACGGAGTTTGGCCAAAATATTGCATACGTCTCTGAGCACTAATGCTATCAATTAATAAGGATAAGGAAGAAGAGATACACATATTGGGTACAATAAACCAGAGAGGGGAGAATTTCTTTTATACACTAAGAAACTTCCAATGTGGGATTTATTTTAATTGTGAATATAGTTTCTTTTATATACTAAGAAACTACTTTCACTTCCATCATCTTTCGATGTGGGATTCTAATTGTGCCAAAAACAATAAATCTCCACCTTGGCACAATATCCAAATACTAATCTTCAATATTAAAAAAAATAGTTCTTCAGTGCTTCTAATAGGCGCTCTTCAGCGCCGACTCAAACGCGGAAGGTGTTTACCAAATCTAAACAATTAGATTTGGGTTTTCCCATGTCTTTCATCTCGAACTCTTTACCTAATTGAGCCTTCAATTTTTCAATTTCATATTGACTCTTTGATGCTATCAACATATCATCAACGTACAAGAGTAGATAGATATAAGACGCATCTTTCAATTTGCGCAAATACACACATGAACTGAATCTGCTTCTTGTGTACTTGTGCTCCATCATAAATTTGTTCAACTTGCAAACCCAATTTTCTTTATCAGCAACTTTGAATCCATCTGGTTGATAAATGTAGATTTTCTCGTTCAAATGACCGTGTATGTCTGCGGTCTTCACATCTGGTTGAGCTAGCTCCAAATTCATCTGAGTTACCAAGGACAACAAAATTCTAATGGAAGAGTGTTTAACAACATGAGAAAGTACCTCATTATAATCAACTCCTTCCTTCCGAGTGTAGTCTTTAGCTACCAATTTTTCCTTCTAGCGAACATCCAACTTTTCAGGAAATCCTTCTTTCTTAGCAAAGATCCATTTACAACCAATAGCCTTCTTCCCTTTTCGTAAATGCGTCAACTTGCATGTCTCATTCATCTGAAGAGATTGCATCTCATCTTCCATAACACCTCTCCTTTTTCCATTTTCAGTACTTCGACTGACATCTGAAAAAGTGGATGGAACATCATCTACGACTAGAAGTGCATAGGTCTCCATGTCAACAAACCGACCTGGTTTTTGAGTAACTCGTATTTGCCTGTTTACAGTAATTGATTCACGTTGTTCTAAAGGTTCTTGGGTCGGAACCTCTTCTCCATTTAACTCTTCGTCTGTCGTCGGAGAGTCACTTATAGTTGGGATTATCTTTATCTGCTCAAACACCACCTGTTGCGGAGTACAATCAATCTTATCTGGTGTTACCTTATTCAAAATTGAATAATCATCAAAAGTAACATCTCGACTGATAATAGTTTTCTTTGCATCCAAACACCAGAGGCGATATTCTTTAACTCCAGTAGAACTTACAGCATCAAAAGAAACATTTCACTTCCCATGAAATAACGTTGTTTCTAAGTGTTCAAATTCATCAGGAAGGGACGATAGCAACATCAAAGCAAGATCTTCATCCTCAAACTTAACATCAAGGTTTAACAGATCTGCTACTAATTCATTAAATTTAGTAATATGTTCATTCATAGTAGTACCTGATTGGTAATCAAACCAGAACAACTGCTTCTTCATAAGGAGATTATTGTGACCACTCTTCTTCAGAAATTTATCCTCCAATGTTTGCCACGGTTTCTGTGCAGAAGTTTCATTCTTCACAGCATACTTATGCTCTATGGACAGGCACGATCGAATTGTTCCGCACGCCAACCGATTAATGATACTCCACTCTTTTTCTTCTATACCATATGACTTTCAACCTCAATAGAAACATCTAGAACCTCACCTTACCACATGCCGAAATGCCCAATTCCATCAAAGATCTCCACCACAAAGTTCAAATTCAACATCGGTGTCCTCGTCTAGGATGACAAAGGAGTTGAAGCCCATTTTGAAGACTCCACCATACCAAGGACGAACCTTCAGCTTTGATACCACTTGTTGGGAAAAACTCTGACAGAAACACAAAAGAAGAAAAAAAATGAAAGAACACTAACAGAATTTGATAACGAAGTTTGGCCAAAATGTTGCCTACGTCTCTGAGCACTAAGGCTATCAATTAATAAGGATAAGGAAAAAAAGATACAAATATTAGGTGCAATAAACCAAAGAGGGGAGAGTTTCTTTTATACACTAAGAAACTTTCCCAACTCCTATCATCTTCCAATGTGGGATTTATTCTAATTGTAAATATAATTTCTTTTATATACTAAGAAACTTCTTTCACTCCCATCATCTTCCGATGTGCGATTCTAATTGTGCCAAAACAATAGTGACAGTGTAGAAACTGACACTAGATCTAAGTGAATGCCAACCAATGATGAAAACCCAAGTCCAACTAAAAGAGGCGGAGGTCGCAGTGGTGGTGATCGCGGAGGCCAAAGTTCGTGCAGCGATCGTGGTGGGCGAACTAGTGGAAGTGGTTGTGGTGGACGCGGTCTTCCTCCGTTCTAAAACATGCTAACTGGTGAGGGGATGAGCGGTGAAGGATTCACCTATCCAATTGATCCTCGAGTGAAAAGGGATGGTCAATAATCTCTCCTCCTTAAACTATTCTTATGTTAGTTTATGATTTTGGCTTCCTAAACATGGTTTCTGAATATTGGTGGTTTTGACAAGTTTTTATGTAAGATGGATGAACAAATTGATAGGATCGGCTTTATCGTTAAAGACGGGAGTCTGGCTAAGGATGAAAGCTTATGAAAAACGGTTTGAAAGAAATCCTGTTAGGGATTTAATTCACTTTCTATTCTACGCAAACTTGTGTAAACACTTGAAACGGATTCAAGGCGGAATTGTTTACTTGGGTTTGAAGCACAAGAAGAAATATGAAAAGATGACAGAAAATGAAGAACACAACAGTTTGTTTATGGATGTTCGAAGAAACTCTCCTATGTCACCCCTTCTTCCAACCACCGGAAGGTTTCACTATATGATGAGAATCAAATACAGTTTACACACACACTTAGCTCACTATTGAACTTTCTGTTCAATTACAAGAAGATGAAGAATATCACTCATCTAATGGTGTTTTTGATTCTAGCTCTCTCTCTCGATTCACACACAGTACAATCAGAAAGAAGCTTCAAGGATGAGTTCAGTAAGCAAGATGATTGAGTAGACTTTCTCTCTGCAAAATCAGAATGCTTGGTTGCTCGTGTAGTTCGGTAAGAATTGGTACTTCGTCCGTTGCTCTAAGGATTGGTTAAATACTGATCAGAAGCTAATGGTCGAATCTTCAAGAATGAGATGTGGCGCTCTTCTATTGGAAAGTCTCCATTGTACACAGAAGGTTCTGAGCTTAAGGATCGTGGCCGTACTGAACTGGTAGTGCGCCGAATATTCCATCAAGGATGTACCTGCAAAACGGGTAATGTGAGGAAAATTCTCTTACGTGTCATTCCTTGATTGGATGCATATAGTTGTTGTACTAATCTTCACAGGGAAGTGGAGCAGGAGTAGGGTACAGATATAGCACGTGGGTAGGAGAAATGCTAGATTCAAGCGTACTACTTGAATTAGAGCATTACACGTATTTCAATTAGACGGATCAGTCTAATGAAATAAGTCAACTCCTTTTGATGAAAAGCGTCTATTAGACCGCCTGGTCTATTGTACTTAGACTTGCGTATAATATGAATAACCATTAGACGGGTACGTCTAACTCCACTGAGTTAGACTACCACGTCTAATTCCGGTTCTACTTCAGACTTATCTGAAGGAGTTAGACCCACGTCTAACTTTCACTAATTAGACAATCCGTCTAATTATAATAACCATTAGACGGGTACGTCTAACTCCACTGAGTTAGACTACCACGTCTAATTCCGGTTCTACTTCAGACTTATCTGAAGGAGTTAGACCCACGTCTAACTTTCACTAATTAGACAATCCGTCTAATTATAATAACCATTAGACGGGTACGTCTAACTCTACTGAGTTAGACTACCATGTCTAATTCCGCGTATTCATTAGACCATCTGTCTAATTCTTTACGTCTATTAGACTTACACGTCTAACTCCGATGAGTTAGACTGTACGTCTAATTCTATTAGACTTACCTCTAATTCCGTGTATTCATTAGACTACCCGTCTAATTCTTTACACATCTATTAGACTTACACGTCTAACTCCGATGAGTTAGACTGTACGTCTAATTCTATTAGACTTACGTCTAATTCCGTGTATTCATTAGACTACCCGTCTAATTCTTTACACATCTATTAGACTTACATGTCTAACTCCGATGAGTTACACTGTACGTCTAATTTTATTAGACTTACGCCTAATTCATGCGTCTATTAGACTGCCCCGTCTAACTCCGTTGAGTTAGACTGAGCGTCTAATTTCATTAGACTTGCGTCTAACTTAATGCGAATGGAGATCAAAATCGGTTTAATGACCCTCATTAGATCCAAGTCTAAAGACATGTTTGTCTTAATACACCTGTATCAAAACTTATAAATTATTTCAACACTTAGTCAAAATAATTTGACCCAACAATTTCTCCCTTTTTGATGAAGAAATTGCAAACCTGCATACATACAGCACAACATGCATTCATCCAATAAATAAACAAACAACTTGTTCACTTACATAAACCATTCAAAAGAGCAAGTATTCGAAAGATGTATCAAAAACCATGTTCAGTAAAGTTAAACAGAGTAAAAGAAGAGAGATCATTGTTCTTCCCTTTTTACTCGAGGATCGGTTGGACTCATTTCTTGTACAGGAAGCATCTTCATGAAGTGAGGATAGCCGCGACCGCCACGACCTCTTGCATTCGATCTTCCTCCACGCTCAGCAACAAAGACACGTCCATCTTGATCAAAATCAGACAGCCTACCTCGGCCGCCACCATATCTTCCACCTCGTTCAGAGCTACTTCGGCCACCGCCTCTCTTGATTGGCCTAGGGTTGTCATCAGAATATATGGCCCGCCTGGATCTTGTCCTGGTTGCTACGCCATCGTTTCTCCTGCTAGACTCCGCTTGAACTGGTTGCGGTTGAGCACTTTCATCATTACGTAAGGCATCTTCCTTGGCTTGAAATTTCCTGGCAAGGTTCTCGGCAAAGGCTTGTCGTTCATTGTCGTTTCGGTTCATGCAGCCCTGCATTTCCACCAGCTGATTTTTCACCAATGCGAATTCATCTATGGTTTCCTTGTGGCGTTCGTCATTGATGTGCCTCTCAATGTCGAATAGTTCAGATTGATGGCTGAAGCATTCTTGCTCAAACTTTCCAAACTTCACATTAGAGACATGGGTCTCATAGGTGTTCAATTTCAGGGTCTTATCCAACTCAGATAGGATATTAAACATTTTATCAAAATTCTCTCTTTCCTCTTCCCTGTAAATCATTGATTGACACATTGTTTTCTGCATTGTCGAAAGCATAGACCTCATAGATCTTAGCATTTTATTTCCTCTAGAGGATGCACCTTCATGGGACGACACTTCTTCAGATTCTACAGCCATACTTTGTATAGACTCAAAATTTGTATGAACCTGCAAGGATTGCTCTGGCTGATGAACTTTAGCATCCTTAGCAGCTTTCTCTTGTGCCTCTTCATCGTCAACTTCTTTCTGTGCCCTTTTGAATCTTTCGAGCAAACTTCCAGCATAGTGACGATGATTGGTTATATTTTCGTGAACACTTCCCACAGCACCTTTGGGAAATAAGTCGATCTTAACAAACTTGGGTTGTTCATCCTGTTCCTCCTCAGACGAGGAACCTTCTTCTTCATCACCTTTTTCCTTAGAGGGTTCCCCCTTAGTTCTTGCAGTTTCAGGCTGAGTTGCCTCGGCCAGTTCTTCTTGAACACCCTCTGTTCTCGCAACAGGGGTTATAATCACGTCTTCTTCAGAAGGAGCTTTCGAAGCCTCCTCAACTACATCTTCCAAGATTGCTTCTTCAATATTTGTTACAGGATCTTGTTCAGGCTCTTGAACATTCACCGTTGCTTCATCTTCATTGGGAATCTCTTGAACCGGTTGATCTTTAATGCGTCTCTCTTCGGCAGACAGGGTCCCGAATTCAATCAGGAGAGCAGCATCAGATTCATTGGCATTAGGAATATCCATGTCTTCTTCTACGTTGAGCGGTTCTGCGCCAGAGCAATCGGCGCCATGAATATATCTGGAAGCAGCAGAAACATACCCTTCCAAGATATCATTCAACTTCTTTAGAACTTTGGTTTCAACAGGAGCTCCTTTTGCGCCAGGGTCGAAGTTTGCTTTTCTGGCTTCATAGATTGGGAATAAAACTTTCCAAAGAATGCAAGCTTCCACCAACTCTTTCTTGTTCAAAGCTTCAGCCACATCTGAAGTTTTTGCCCACTTCAGGACCTTCTTCTCGTTTGCCACTCGTCTCTTGCATTCTTTCGTTATGGAAGCATTGGACAGAGAGCCATTATAGCTAGAGGACAACCTCTCAGAACGCTAGGAATCATAGATCTCTAATTTTTCAACCGAAAGGACCTTCACTTGATCCAAGATCAGATCGACGATTCCTCTTGCTTCAGACACCTTTTCAGGAGCTTGAAGAGAAATAGACTTTCCTTTTCCAACAACCTCTACAGGTTTTGGAACAGGTCTTGGTTCACCAATTACGATACCTTTTTCTCTTTTCCTGGCCTACAACAGTTCGAAGGCCGATTGAGGTTTCATACAGAGCTCAGCAGGAAGCTCTCTGCACACGATTTTTCCAACCACCAAGGAATCCTTGGGAGCAGGAATAATGGGTTCACCAGCAGCAAGGGTAGGAGTAGCACCTTGTTCTGGTATGGGTGACTCTGTAGCACCGGCGGCTACCTGATCAGACTTAGTAACAGGGGATTCTACCCTGTCAAAAGATTCAACAATTGGACCGGCTGACTCAACAGCAGGCCCTTCAGCAGATTTTCTCAAGGGAGAGAAGACAGATTCGGCTTGTTCCACTTCGGGAACAACAAATTTTTGCACAGCAGCCACAGACTTAAAAGACGTTACCTTTGCAGATTTAGACACGCGGGGCGCCTTTGTCTTATTCTCCTTTGAGGCACAGGACCTCGAAGGTTTTCTCAGGAAAGTTGAGGGAGTAGATACAGATGTCATCGGGGTTGCAGCAAGTACACCTGGACCTTGCTTCACCCTTGAATCGACAGAATCCATGTCCTTCTGACTTGGACTCTTCATGCTGGAGGAACTGACCTCCGATTCGTTCACGGTTCTAGTTCGCTTTGCCCCTGTTGACACAACAGAAGCAGATGGCTTTAATCGGGTGGAAGGCCTTCCACCAGTCTGGAAACTAGAGGCTCCAGAAGCGGACTCTAGATTGTTCTTCACTCTGATCAGAGTGCTGACAACCGTTGACGCTGTGAAAACTCTTACAGAGTTGATCTGCGCTGGTTCACCGACAGGAACCCCCAAGAACTTCAACAGATGGCTCAGTTGAGCCGCATAAGTGATGCTTTCCTTGTTACTCTGGCAGACGGAGTAACACAGATTCTTGAACAGGTATGACCCCAGTTCACTTGGATTCCTTTGGAGATGGCGCACATATAGTCAAAACGGTCTTGACTATAGAGGTTGAACGAGCCGGACTTCCCTTGCAGCGCCTTCGCCACAACATCGTTTAAAAGAATAAAATGGGGCTTGAATACCTTCTTATATCCATTAACATGGATTTTGGAACCATCAGCGGAGAAGGAGGTCTTCATTTCCTCCATGACCTCAAAAGAGAGCACCAGATCGAACAGATGACCCTCCGTTGGGAGTTCAAAGAACTCCGCATATACTTCTTCGTCAAATGAGATCTCCTTTCTTTTGACGGATGCTACGATGGAATCATCCACCATAACCGCCGTTTTGAAAAACTCGCGAACTTAATCTTCATAGAAGTTGAACGGTCCGCCCAAATACTTCCTCAACCCAGAATATTCTAGGGTTTGGAACATCTTCACCACCTCCGGCTAATCGAAGGTATACACCGATGGAAAGTCCACCTGCAAAGTACAGTGACCGAGCGTGATTTTCTTCACCATTTTTAGAGAATATGAATCGATATGATATTTCAGAGAGTTTTAGTGAGAGAAATGCAAGAAAACTAGGGTTCTTAGAGATTTCGAGAGATTGAAAGTTTTCAAAATCATGCAGAAATATCCTTATATAGATGAATCATGGAAATATTGAATAACCGTCTATTCTAGGGGTATGGCCCATTAATAAATGTTAGACGTCCTTTTTCAAGAAGTAATCATTAAAAATGAGGGTATATTAGTCATTTTCTTTAAACTTGATAGACACGTGTCTTCATGTTATTAATAGATGATTGTTCGATATTTTGAGCGGGAAAAGTAAATAACTCTCAGCGTGTGACAGCTGTCCCTAATCAGTCTAATCGGCACGTAGTTAGACGTTTTTCTTACTTCACAAATAACACAGCATCTATTAGACGGATGAGTGTATTAGACGCATACGTCTAATTCCGTGTTTATAACAAATCCGTCTAATGTTTATTAGACGTGTACGTCTAATTCCGCATGAACACCACGTGTTAGACGTGTGTTTATTAGACGTGAGCAACCTTTTGCTCAAGACGTAAAAACGTCTAACGTCTATTAGACGTGTCCATCTAATTGCGTGGATATAAAATCCCAACATATAGACATAGATATATAGACTGTGAATAAAAATACGTCTAAGTACATGCTTTTTCTCTTAGACACCCTTGTCTATTTAGACCGATTAAGGATATTCGTCTAGAGAATATCTTTAATTCCAAAGAAAATTTTCTTCTAAAAAATGAATATGGACAAAAGAGTTTTATAAACAATTTTTGTGGTCCAAAGACCAAAAAGAATTTTAACAAATAAAAAAAATATTCTTCCAGAATGGCAAATGCCATTGTTGATCTTCCAAGCTGTGTACTCAGATGAGTACTCTTCTAGCTTCCTTCATGCTATCCTCCTACATCACCTACAAAATAAACTATTTACAAATCTTGGTACCCATACTCAATTGGGTCCTCGATCAATTAGTCTCTTAGGAATCCATATTTGAGTTATTTTGATGGATTTCCCATTTTGTGTTGTGATTAATGCATATGATTTTGACTTAGCAGATGGCTTCCTGCTAGCCACTGATCCATTGACTTTTGAAGAAGGTTTTCTTTTAAAACTCCCTGACTTAGAGTCAGGTTTTAATTTACCATACTTATTAGCCTTTTCAAGCTTATTCTTAAGCCAGCTAACAGTTGGTGAAACATAAACTATTTCATTTTTAAAAGCAACTTCTTCATGAATAGGATCAGATTCAATGTCAGTCATATTTCCTTTGACAAAACTTATTGGCTTAAGTCTGTCATTTGGCTTTGAGTTTTTGCAGGACATGTTAGGATCATTGCTATCAAATCCCAATCCGGATCTAGATCCAGCAGGTTTCAACATGCTGATCTGATATTTGACAGCATCACCAGACCTTGTCCATGCACAGACAACATAGTTAAGCCTTTTGTTTTCAGATGAAAGAGTTTGAATCTGTTCCTTGAGCATCTCGTTTTCAGATGAGATCTCTTCAATTTTCTTTTCAAAAACATGTGATTCTTCCTCTTTGAACCGATTTGGTTCATTTAACTCTGATGAAGATTTAGTTTCATTTAGAGATTCTACTAGCTTTCTGTACACGATGACCATTTCATCTAGTGCAGCCACCAGTTGTTCCCTTGAAAATTTTTCGGAGGAGAAATCAAATACCTTAGTTTCCTGAGTTTCTTCCTCATCTTCTTTGGCCATGAAGCAGGCCACGTCTTCTTTATCACTTTCACTGGATGAGAAGTACGAGCCACGGCTGCTTCCTCTGCTCTTTCCGTCACTGGCCATAAGAGCCTTCAACTCTTTTCCATCTCCCTTAGCATCTTCACGCTTTGGCTTCCGGCATTCCGATGCATAATGAACTTTAATACCACAGTTAAAACAAGTAACATTAGCTTTAGATTTTCTATTATCGTTAGAATTTGAAGAGTTTGAGTTAGAGTTGCTCTTCTTCATGAAGTCGCCAAACTTCTTCACAAAGAGAGACATGGCATCGCTGCTCAGCTGTTGAGCTGCCATCTTCACGTCCGGAGCAGTTGGTGGCTCTTCAGCAGTCACCAACGCCTTGGCAATGATAACGGACGAGGGCTGATCTTCTTCCATCCTACAGTTCAGCTCGAACTCGTAGGCCTTGAGGTCAGCGAAGAGATCAAAGAGAGAGATCTTGTTTCAGATCCTTAGATTCTCTCATCGCCATAGTCTTTATGTCCCATTCCCTAGGAAGAGCACACATGACCTTGATAGCAAGCTCCCGGTTGCTATAGGTCTTGCCTAGGATGGACAGAGAGGAGACGATCTTGATGAATCTGGTGTCGAAATCGTTCATTGTTTCACCAGGATACATTTTGAAGGTGTCGAACTGTTGAGTGGCAACCATGATCTTGTTTTCCTTGGTTTGCTCGTTGCCCTCACACAGTTGAGTGAGTCTGTCCCAGACCTCTTTGGCAGTGTCACATTCGATGATGTAGTTGAACATACTGTCATCGAGAGATCTGTACAGAACATCAAGAGCCATGTTGTTGAGGTTGTTCTGCCTCTTTTCTTCAGCAGTCCAGTCGGCCTTCTCCTTATCAATCTTGATAGGACCTTCTGTGACAACACTCCACATGTCATCATGAAGAGAAAAGAGATGGGTACGGACTCTTTTCTTCCAAACAATGTAGTTTTCGCAAGAGAAAGTTGGAATGGCTGTAACACTGACATCTCTGGGTATGTTCGACATTTTCAGGAAAGGCTTGAGAATAGAAACAGGGCTCAGATACCAATTGATAGGATCAGCTTTATCGTTAGAGACGGGGGTCTGGCTAAGGATGAAGGCTTATGAAAAACGGTTTGAAAGAAATCCTGTTAGGGATTTAATTCACTTTCTATTCTACGCAAACTTGTGTAAACACTTGAAACGGATTCAAGGCAGAATTGTTTACTTGGGTTTGAAGCACAAGAAGAAAATATGAAAAGATGACAGAAAATGAAGAACACAACAGTTTGTTTATGGATGTTCGGAGAAACTCTCCTACGTCACCCCTTCTTCCAACCACCGGAAGGTTTCACTATATGATGGATTTCAAATACAGTTTACACACACACTTAGCTCACTATTGAACAGAACACTTTCTGTTCAATTATAAGAAGATGAAGAATATCACTCAGCTAATGGTGTTTTTGATTCTAGCTCTCTCTCTCGATTCACACACAGTACAATCAGAAAGAAGCTTCAAGGATGAGTTCAGTAAGCAAGATGATTGAGTAGACTCTCTCTCTGCAAAATCAGAATGCTTGGTTGCTCGTGTAGTTCGGTAAGAATTGGTACTTCGTCCGTTGCTCTAAGGATTGGTTAAATACTGATCAGAAGATAACGGTCGAATCTTCAAGAATGATACGTGGCGCTCTTCTATTGGAAAGCCTCCATTGTACACAGCACGTTCTGAGCACAAGGATCGTGGCCATACCGAACTGGTAGTGCGCCGAATATTCCATCAAGGATGTACCTGCAAAACGCGTAATGTGAGGAAAATTCTCTTACGTGTCATTCCTTGATTGGATGCATATAGCTGTTGTACTAATCTTCACAGGAAAGTGGAGCAGGAGTAGGGTACAGCTATAACACGTGGGTAGGAGAAATGCTATATTCAAGCGTACTGCTTGAATCAGAGCATTAGACGTATTTCAGTTAGACGGATCAGTCTAATGAAATAAGTCAACTCCTTCTGATGAAAAGCGTCTATTAGACCGCCTGGTCTAATGTACTTAGACTTGCGTCTAATATCAATAACCATTAGACGGGTACGTCTAACTCCACTGAGTTAGACTACCACGTCTAATTCCGGTTCTACTTCAGACTTATCTAAACGAGTTAGACCCACGTCTAACTTTCACTAATTAGACAATTCGTCTAATTATAATAACCATAAAACGAGTACGTCTAACTCCACTGAGTTAGACTACCACACCTAATTCCGGTTCTACTTCAGACTTATCTGAAGGAGTTAGACCCACGTCTAACTTTCACTAATTAGACAATCCGTCTAATTATAATAACCATTAGACGGGTACGTCTAACTTCACTGAGTTAGACTACCACGTCTAATTCCGGTTCTACTTCAGACTTATCTGAAGGAGTTAGACCCACGTCTAACTTTCACTAATTAGACAATCCGTCTAATTATAATAACCATTAGACGGGTACGTCTAACTCTACTGAGTTAGACTACCATGTCTAATTCCGCGTATTCATTAGACCATCTGTCTAATTCTTTACGTCTATTAGACTTACACATCTAACTTCGATGAGTTAGACTGTACATCTAATTCTATTAGACTTACGTCTAATTCCGTGTATTCATTAGACTACCCGTCTAATTCTTTACACGTCTATTAGACTTACACGTCTAACTCCGATGAGTTAGACTGTACTTCTAATTCTATTAGACTTACGTCTAATTCCGTGTATTCATTAGACTACCCGTCTAATTCTTTACATGTCTATTAGACTTACACGTCTAACTCCGATGAGTTAGACTGTACGTCTAATTCTATTAGACTTACGTCTAATTCATGCGTCTATTAGACTGCCCCGTCTAACTCCGTTGAGTTAGTCTGAGCATCTAATTTCATTAGACTTGCGTCTAACTTAATGCGAATGGAGATCAAAATCGGTCTAATGACCCTCATTAGATCCAAGTCTAAAGACATGTTTGTCTTAATACACCTGTATCAAAACTTATAAATTATTTCATCATCAAAATATCAGGGGATAAATTATTTCAACACTTAGTCAAAATAATTTGACCCAACACAAATTTTACTTCTTATTTATATGATGAATGTTTAATTTGTTATCTATTCAAAGGTTTTAACATCATCATCCAAAAGGGGGAAATTGTTGGGTCAAATTTTATTGACTAAATATCAAAGTAGTTTGACCATTGAATTTTGATGATGAATGTATATAAAACTCAATTTATGCGTCTAATTGTTTTTGGTGCAGGTGTATCAAAAACAAGTTATATTAGACTTGGTCTTAATGAGGTTCATTAGACCGATTTGACATTAGATGCACGGAGTTAGACGTGCAGTCTAACTAGCGGAGTTAAACGTGCAGTCTAACTAGTGGAGTTAGACGTGCAGTCTAAGTAGCGTAGTTAGACGTGCAGTTTATCTAGAAGAGTTAGACGTGCAGTCTAACTAGCGGAGTTAGACGTGCAGTCTACCTAGCGGAGTTAGACGTGCAACCTAACTAGTGAGAGTTAGACATGTAGTCTAACTCCTTCAGATTAGTCTGAAGGGATGTGTAGTTAGACGTGCAGTCTAACTCCTTCAAATTAGTCTGAAGTGAATTGTAGTTAGACATGAGGTCTAATCCCATTAGACTAGGTGGTCTAATGGATGATGCTATTAGATGGGGGCGTCTAATTTCATTAGACGAGGTCGTCTAAGTGAAATACGTCTAATGTTAGACTTAAGTAGTTGCTTGAAACTAGCACCCGTCTACCCAAGATCAGTACGATAGTCAGTTCCAACCAATTGATTAATTCCACGTAAGCAAATATTCTTCCCACTACTTGGTTTTGCAGGAATATACTTGAAAGAATATTTGGCGCACTACCAGATTAGTACGACCACAATCTTAGTGCTTAGAGTCTTCTATGTACTATGGAGGCGTTCTAATGAAAGCTCACTACGTGACATTATGAAGATTCGACTGTTGGTACCTGCTCCTATTTAAAGATCCTCAAGGACAATGGAAGAATCATCGATCTATCGATACTCAGATTATTCTAACTTAAGCATACAAATTGAGTGAGCTACTTTCTTGCTTTTATAGAGTGTTTAATCAAGAAAGAGTTAGAATCAAAGCATTGTATTAACTGAGTGATATTCTTCATATTGTAAGTTGAACAGAGCCTGTTCTATTCAACAGAGAGTTAGTCGTGCGATTGTATTTGATTCGTTGAAAGTTTAGTGAATCCTTCCGGTGGTTAAAAGAAGGAGTGACGTAGGAGAGTTAACTCCGAACATCCATAAACAAACTGCTGTGTTGTTTCTTTCTGTCATCTTTTTATTCTTAGTTTTCAGCTTCAAACTCAAGCAAACATTTCCGCACTTGAATCGTTCAAGAGTTTGCAAGAGTTTGTGCAGAATAGAAAGTGATCTAAATCCTTAACAGGATTTCTATCAAATCGTTTGTCCTAAGTCGTTATCAATCGCCAGACCCCCGTCTCTATTGATTACGCTGATCCTATCAAAATATATAACCAAAATTTATGAGGATATTATTTTCATATTACTTTATTTCGGAAAACCAAATCTAACTTAATGTGTTCATTTAATAAGTATCCACAATGGTACACAAATTTTGTGGTGCTAGCTGTTAAGTTAATTTGTCATCGAAATCACAATTTTAAGTGAGAGAGTTCATATTTTTTAACGGTACCTTTTGATAAACAAATTACAAAGATATTACAAATTTGTTGGAAAAGTCTAAGAAACTAACTTCTACGAAAAAAACCAATTTTGAAATCTAGAATTGTGAATAATAATGCCTGCATTTAAAAAGCATTTATACCCCGACCAATGTAGTCTAGTGGTAAGAGTCAATTTAAGAGACCAAAAGATCACGGTTCAATTCCATTTGAAAGCACATTGAATTTAAGTGGGGACTATGGTTGTGGGGTGTCATGATATTCTTATTTAATTAAAAAAATAACTTTTATAATGACCTTTTCAGACTAATTTTCGCAGCCAAATTACAAATGTTGGAATGACATTTTCCTTTAACAAAGAAGTTCGTGAATTCTATAAATCACATTCCCAATCAACTGAATTTGTTATTTGCAAAGTATGGACAAAAAATGGTGTAGATGGTAAGAAAAAATACTTTAACATTTCTTGTTTCAAGAGTATTATGAAAGCATCGAGATCCAAAAATCGTTTTAAACTTAGACCTGCAACTAATACAAACTATAAAACTAAGATTAATGTAATTATTCAAAATGAAGAAGATTTTTTAATAACATGTGTATGTCTTGAGCAGCTGTACATTAAGCCTTGGAAACATACAACATATGAGGTCCTACAAAGTAATAAACGAAAATGAAAAGAGGAAATTTGAATTAAACGATGAAGCCGAAATAACTTTGGCCAAACATTTTCAATCGTTTGTAGTGGAAGCTGGAGGGTATGATACTATGTATTTTGATGAGAGAACATGTAGCAATTACATTACATATGCTCAAAAGTTTGAGGTTAAAGAGTGGGATGCTAAATCACTTAGTAATTATTTCTTAAGAATACAAAGCAAGAACTCTAACTTAATCTACTTGGTTGATTTGAAAGAGGAATACTTAATTAGAAAAGTGTTTTGTGCATATAGAATGTGTAGGGCTTCTTATGAGTATTTTTCTAATGTTATCACTTTTGATACAACATATTTGACTAATCGATATGACATGCCCTTTACTCTATTTATCAGGGTCAATCAACTTGGCCAATCCATTTTATTTGGATGTGTCTTATTGTCAAGTGAAGATTCAGAGTCTTTCAATTGGTTGTTCTTAATTTAGTTGACATGTATGCTTGATCGAGCTCCAAATTCCATAATCATAGACCAATGACGATCCATGGTAAATACAATTGAGAAGGTATTTCCTAAATCTCATCGTCATTTTTGTTTGTGGCATATTATGAAGAAACTTTCTACAAAGTTTGGAAATCATGCTGAATACAAACTAATAAAGAAAAAGCTGAAAAAAGTTGTATACAACTCCATTACTATTCAACAATGTGAAGACGATTGGATGAGACTACTAGATGATTATCAACTAGAAGATAATGTCTGGTTGAATTCTTTATTGTTTAAAAGATCTAAATGGATACCTATATATGTGAAATTCTAATTTTGGGCGGGGATGTCCACATCTCAACGGAGTGAAAGTATGAACGCATTTTTGACGACTTTATGCACTCCAAAATATCCCTAAAATAATTCGTGGAGTAATATGATAAGGATTTGTTGAAGAATATTGAGAAAGAAAATAAACTAGATTTCCAATAGTTTAATTATCTTATACCAATTGTGAGTGGTTATACTTTTGAAAGATAATTCCAAAGATTCTACACTCAAGACTTATTTAAGTTGTTCCAACAAGAAGTTAAATGATTGATATTCTGCAATATCTCCATATTAAAAGAGGAAATGAAAACTATTATATTTGAAGTTGTGGAGAACAATTTGGAGATTAATGGAGAAAATTTAAGAGATATTTTATACAAAGTGCGCTATATCTAACTTGACTACAATGTTAAATGCCAATGTCGAATTTTTGAGTTTAAAGGTATTTTATGTATGTATAGCATGGTTATGTTGAGAAAAATGAAGGTGATTGATGTACCAATGTGTTTTATCATAGACCAGTGGCATAAAGATATTAAGCGTGTGTAAAAAACTATCACCAACATTTACGATTCAAAATCCGTGGAAGAATAAAAACATTACAGCAGTCTAACTCCATTAATGCAAGGTGTTCAACACATTGGAGCGAAATCTAAAGAAAATTGTTTTGTTTTGCTTAACGGCATAAAAACTTTCAATAACCAATTTATGTCTATGGAACATAATCATGGAAGGGTACAAAAATGTACATAAGTATCTTCAGACAAAAGAACACAAGTATTTACATCAATAAGAAGTTTGTTACACTCTCCTGTGAAAGTAAGAGCACGAGATCGACCACCAACTATGAGATCCCGAAAGAAGGTTTGACTGCATTATTCTTTATCTTAATTATTTACCATGTTATGTTTAATAAAGTTTTTGTAAATGTGTTTTTGTTTTATCCTACAACTTCAATTCCAACATCAGCTCCACAACTAGACGTCAATGCCTACTACTCCATTGACATGCCTGACACTTCGTTGACGTTTCTTTTTTCATCGCAACTTTCACAACTAGGGTCGACAATGGATACACAAAGAGACTTGTATGCCTACTACCCCATTGACAACATAAAAGTCTAATGATGTTAATTTTGTAAACATGTTATAACTCAAAATTTCATAATATAGTGGATTATTAAATAAAACTTGATTTTAGAATGTTCGGAACTTTTTTATGTTCGTGTTGATTATTAAAAAAACTTACAAATAGAATTAGGATTCCATAAAAAAAACTTACAAAAACTTAAATTTTTTTCCCAACATGGCTATGTTCAGGACAAAATAGTCCATTAATTTGTTCATTAATTTTCTTTGATTTAGAACATGAATTTATAAATTTTATGCTAATTAAGAAATGATTAATGAAATATATAATGATGTATAATGTAATAACCAAATTAATGTATTAATTTGTAAGACCTTTTCATTTTCATTTGAAGCAACCAATTGTATTTTATTTCATATATAATATTACATTTATAAATAATGTTACAATTTGCGTTCATCTACTTATATTTTCTCTCAGATTTTGCTCAAGTGGACGAAATTTTTGAGGCAATTCCTTCCTAACAATGTTCAGCTTTGACATTAGGATAATCACACTGTATTTTATTCTTAATGCCTCAATTATTCCCCTGAACTTCAAAAAATAAGTCTCAGCATGTTAGTATAAAGAATTCTCAAATAATCAAAATGTTAAACAATCAACAGGTTAAAACAGTATAACTAACGTTTTCTTTCGTAATAGTACAATCCAATTTTGTTTCATCTCTTATATATGTCTCCAGATGCCACATATAGTAGATTACACAATTAATTTTATTATCTAGGTCTTGCCAAGGAAATTTGAAAACCTTGAACGAGAATTGAGATATTGAAGCAGCAATAACTAAGTCAACACTATTTATGAACTCCACGTTTATGTATTACCAAGACAAGAATAAATATAAACATGGATGTGAAATATAAACACTTTTAGATAGAAAAGTTCAGCTTATTTATTTTTAGAATTAAAAATAGTACAACAGATTAAGTATGTAGCCCACAAGCACAATTAATAATTTAACCAAATGCAGAACTTGTTGAATTTGCTGCTTGACGGGCTCAAACCCAGGAACTTAGAGTCACTATCCACCTCTTATTGCCGCTAAGCTAGAAGAGGGGATAAGTTCAACTTATTACCAAGACTTGAGATGTGAAATATTTTCCTCTCAATGTAAACCTTCTAGCAATGGAAGATTGTCAATCATTTGTATTTCTTTTTTGACACATTGATATAGAAAACATAAAAATAGATACTCTCTAAAATAGGGAAGAAGATCTGCAAAGTCCAATTTTAAGATGTCATATGATTAGGTGCCAAATAAAATAAAATATTAGAAATGTTACTTACAATGTCAGTCATCTTTAAGTCTTCAGATGATATATTAAATAATATTATTTCTCCATGAAGTATAATGGAAAAAGAATCTTCATAATAATATGTCATCTGTAAATGAACATCACATTAAAAAAGAAATAAAGATAATAATCAGATAAAAAAGGTTACATATAACAATGTAGAGAAGTAAATTTTCTAGATGCCCTCTCTAGGTTGTTTATTATTCCTAAAATTTATAATTTAAGCCTAGACATCGATTATTACACAATCCACATAGCTTTCACTTTCATTGAAAGTATAATGGTCTATGGTCAGCGTGGTTTGATTGCTCCGAAATAAAACTTTCCTTGCAAAATAAATGAAGAAAACACATCGTTATAAGAGTTAAGAAAATATTATAATTACTATAAAAAGTTTTAAAGATGTTATGTTAAGTTGAAGTATGCATATATTAACTCCAAAATAAATTTATCTTTTTAACTTAGCCGTTTTTTTCGTTCTCGGGGTGTATCTAGTAGAATCGGTATATTCTCCTATTAACATAATAATCAAAACTAAAGTCTGAGTGAGCACAAATGGTGATTTCAATACCTCAACTAACATAGGAATATTTTTCAATTCTTTGAATAGATTTTCGGAGTTTATTCCGGTTCTCTTTTTAGCATATTTATTTTTTAGTTTTTATCTTCCTAAAACATTAGTTTCAAACCTCTCCTTCTTGAAGAAAAGTAACGATGAGGTGTCATTTCTCAATTTGGAGCTCTAGGTCTCACTTTAATGGGGTTTATTTAGGTTCTTCTTCTTCAAAACCCTTTAATGGGGATTTCTTTAAGGATAATCATCTGCAAAAAAAGAGCTTATGACCGATATTTTTTGAATCGGGTTTATTATGATATCCTTATTTTTGTTTTTTAAATATCACTCGAAAGGAAGCGATGCTCTTAGCGTTGTCCCTACTTATTTCCTAAAATCTGAAACATCGAGTCTAGGATGAGATCAAAGTTTTCTTTCTTTCTCAAAAGATTTTCTTTCTCTTGAGGAAAGAACTGGGGGTTTTATTTATTTACTTAAGACCGGGCTCGTAAATATGCAGGTTGCTTACGTATCTTAACTCCCTTATTTTTTTGTACTAAGAAGAAGTAGGTCTCTGTAGTTCGGACATGAGTCATTTGTCCATGTCACAAGTTATACAAAACTTTGAATTTGATTCTATTGAGATAAACTTCTTTTGAAGTCGAGCTTTAAACCGTTCTACACATGCTTGATTAAATACAAAATATCTTTTAAATGCATCGAGGTTGTTTGGCGTAATGAACTCTTTTCCTTCTATGTTAGATAGGCGGACAGTTCCTCCAAAGAGGATTTTCATAAGTATGAAGGGTCCTTCCCATTAGGGTCGAAACTTACCCCTAAGGTTTAGGAGTTTTCGTGTTCATTTGAGAACTAGATCACCTTCTTTGAGGTTTCTAGATTTGACATTCCTATTGAAGTTGTCTAACATGCGTTTTTGGTAGGCTTGGGTTTTGTATAGAGCATTTAACCTCCTATCCTCCATTAACGTTAGTTGGTCATATCGAAACCTCAAAAACGTCTTTATAAATCTGGGTTGGTAAAGGGTTCGGGGAAGTCAAAACATATGATGTTTTGTCCCTCATGGATGAACTATCCATTCAAGGTTAGTGGAACAACTATGTGTCATTTGGATATCATTTTCTTGCAGATCTCTTTGAATCTTGTAGGGACATATCTTAGACCGTGTCGACCCATGTTACAATATAGTTGCGGGAATGATGTCATGCCTTTGGCGTTTGGGCTTAAACCCATAACAGGGAAATATCCCATGTGATGCATCATTTTAATAGAGGAGAGGTTAAACATACTAAAGTCAGGGTATTTTAATGAGGCTTTATCTTCTGATAGGATTGACATATATCGAAGCCACTTAGTTCAATCTTAAGGGTGTCAACGTGGGTATACCCTATGACTTATGTGGTGTCAATTGTGTTATTAACTGTGATGACTTGGCCGTTGGAAATAAACCTAAACTTTTGGTGTATGGTGGAGGTTAAAGCATTGGATTGATGAATCCATGGTCTTCCTAAGATCAAGTTATAGGAAGGTTGCATGTTGATGACACAAAATTCAACCTAGAAGGGGATACCGGCCACTCGGATGGTGCACTTGAAGCAACCATTATCAAGCGGTGAGAGCTGTCAAAACATTTGACACATAGGTCGAATGGTATGATTTTGTGTCAAGATATACCTATCTTCTCAAGAGTCCTCCAATGATATATGTTGAGAGCGGATCAATTATCTATTAAGACCATTGGAGCGATCTTTCCCTCCATTTGCACTAAAATATAGAGAGATTTGTCATGATTTGTTTCAGTTGATGGAAGATACTTGTCTTCAAAGTCAAACATGCTGTGTTGCGAACTAATGGATATGATCCTTACTAGTTCTTCAGGGGTAGTGTTGGAAGAGATGTTGGTCTTTCTTAACTCATTGAGTATTGATTTATTGTGCTGAATAGAGTACATCAGGATCTCTCAGATAGAAATGTTAGCATTTGTCTTTTACAATTGATTAAGGAGACTATCTCCTAGTTAAGAGCTCTAGGCTCATCTTTCCTTCTGGATTCTACAGGAAGTCGTGAGGTGAATGGCACATTTTTCAGTGTGGTTTTCATAAAATTGGGTTGGAAATCCATTCCACCGCGTGTTGCCGTGATGTCAATTAGGGCATAGATGTAGCAACCATTCTTTATGTCCATAATTTATAAATCTCATCGGAGCGGGCTTTGGACTTCTCTTTAGACTAAGGATCGATCATGTTGATCTATGGTTCGCTGTTATGGATCAGGTTTAGTAACACATTAGAGTCAAGGGATACTTCGTTAGTAGTGAACATATTGATTTTGTGATCCGGTAGTAGATTCTTTGTTATTTTCAGCATGGCGATCACATTTTGATTGATCAAGTCCTAAAACAGGTGTTTGAGGACACTACAACTATCGATGGTGTGGCCCTTTGCTTGGTGATAGTCACACCAAGTGTTGTCATACTTTCCTAAGAATGGTTTGTCTATTCTTATGGAAAGGGGTTTGACGAGATTCTTTTTCTAAAGAATATTCATCACTTAATTTAAAGGCATCCCTAGGTCGTCAAAGACTCTAGGAGGTTTATGTGTCTTTGGAGGTGTTCCTTTGGTAGGAAAAGTTGTATCTACCTTAGGCTATGGAGACTTACTTGGGCTCGCCTTTTGAGACGATTGCTCCTGCTAAGTATCGGTTACCTAATGTACTTGTGTTTTTCTTTTCTTGGGAAACGACTTGAAGGTGGGGTAGCTTTGACTGTTTTTTCCTCTTTTCCTTCCTTCTCAATGGCATCATCGAGGTTAAGGCCAGGTTTTAGCAATTTCTTCATAGTTTGGAAAGTTTTGACGGCGAGTCCAATAGAATATCGACCATTAACATTTTCCAAAATCATATTGATTTGTCATTGTTCGCTCGGGAGGGAATCGATTTCCTCGGCAACAGCTTTCTATCGTTCGATAAACATAAAGAATTTCGCATTTTCTCCTAATTTGATTTTCTTCATCCTCTTTTCTAGACTTTTGAGGTTGAGATGCATTGAGAAGTGTTATATGTACATTGTAGCAAATTCTTTTGTACTTTGTGGATAAACTATCTTTTGTTGGTGATACCAGTTCAGAGCACCATCATCAAGATACTAGGGGAATAAGTGGAGAACATTTGGTTCTCCAAGTCGCAATGGAGTCATTGTCGAAGCGTACATTTTGAAAAAGACAGACGTATCGCTTTTTCCTATATACTTAGACAGCGCTGGAAGTTTAACACCTACCAAAATAATTGCTCGTTCAGCAGCTTTCATAGCGTCTTTCTAGTCATGAAGTTCTTCGGTGTTTTTTCCCTTTACTAACTTGTTTAGATATGCTTGCATCTCTTCCTGTATGGCTTGAATTTTAGCCATATGGAGTTCATATTCCGTTAGCGGAGGTTGGTCAGCCACTAGAATTTGTTTTTCATGTGTTCCCAGAAGGTTGATTACTTCCTCTTGTTGTACCCGTGTAGTTTGGTTGATATTCTCTTCGGAGTCTTCGTAGAGAGAGAAGCTTCAGTTGTGTGATTTGCCGTTGTACTCTAATTTCTTCTTATAATTAATTGTAGCAACAGACAAATATTTTTCATGGACTTGTGTCCTCTTTCCGTTGGATGTACTAACCATGATGTACTGGGTAGTATAGTAGGAATATATTCTTGAGATCGTGGTAGTATAGTGTAGGCAATTTGAATTATGGCGTACGTGGCAATCGTTTATTTGTTGAGCTCTATTGCCAGTTGTCTGGAAATCTCTACTACCAATTGTCTAGACGCTCATCTATTTTGCTTAGACGTCCATCTGCTCAAATGCCCATCTACTCTTAAGATCGTGTTAGTACAGTGTATGCAATTTGAATTAAGGCGTTCGTGGCAGTCGTTCATTTGTTGAGCTCTACTGCTGGCTGTCTGGAGATCTTTACTGCTAGTTGTCTAGACGCTCATCTACTTTGCTTAGACGTCTATCTGCTCAGACATGACACGTCCATCTGCTGCCCGCGTGACAGGCGAGCATACTTACCACTACACCACTTAAGATGTTGATATCTAAATATATATTTTTATAATTTATATGACTAACAATAATTGAACTTAGTTTTATCCATTTATTATCAAAACCATTTCATCAATTATCGAAATCAAGTATGATAAATAATCCTAAATCAATTAAAACTTTAATCTAACAATTTCTTTCTTTTTGATTATTTAAACTAAATTATCAAAACCAGATGAGTTCATAACTTAATTACAATTCAACAATTTTTCCCTTTTTGATTATTTAAACTAAATTATCAAAACTAGTTGAGTTCATAGTTTAAACACAATTCAACGAACAGGTTTTGAGGGGGTTAACATAACCAGGATTGTCTAGTTAGGAAATCGAGAAGAAGGAAGTATACTTTGGATGTAGACGGAATTTGTTGATTAGATAAAGAAGTTGTGATCAATGCGAGTTCTTTGTTACATGTTGCAAAGCCTCCTTCATTTTTCTAAACTCGACCGCTGAGACCGTTTTAGGTACGGAGGGTTCTTCGGCCATTTAGTGGCATATAAAACGTCCAATTTTTTTTATCTCTCTTTATGGAGGTCATGTCAGCTTATCGCAATTGTGGACTGTTGCAAGGAGAAAGAAGTGAGGGTTTGCAGATGTCACAAAGTACAAATTCAATGCATATACATATAAAATGAATTCTAGAGTGTGAGAATTTCTTTTTGTGATTCGATTAAACAAACATAAAGTTGTTGTATTCACATACTCGCTTAGGTTGTTACAGACATAACTCTCTTGTTGATATTTTATAAAGAGAGTCTAAAACAGAAAAAAGTGTTTACGGAGGTCACGGGACTTAGGTCTCGATGTAGCCTATTCTGACACTAGTATCCTCCTTTGCTTCATTTCCCTGAACCTCCTCATATTATTGGATGATGAGATTTAGGTACTTCATTCTCTTTGACAGGATATTCATTTGGAATGTGTCATGCCATTTTTCTAGATATCCTACATAGGCCATGAGGTCAATTGGTCTGTCCACAGCGAAGGCAGCTTCAATGAAGTTGTAGCCAAAATACTTGAACAATCTATGGGTGTAATAGTAAGTAACCAATTTCAGACCCATAAGCATGATTAGTGGTTTGTCATCATGAAAGTCATGTTCTTGATGGGGTACCATAGGAGAATGTCCCAGATTTCGTCATTGCTCTTTACCAAAGTCTAAGAAAAATTTCCTTCATTTTTCGATAATGAATAGAAGGAGACATGATTCCATCAAGAAGGACTGGTGGCAAGAACTTTAGCTTGTTAAGAAGGCAGAGATAGAGAATTAAGAGGAGTCTCTTTTGCTCATAGTGGAAGATAGGCATGAGTTGTTCAGGCCTATTAATGTTTCCGCCAGAATAACACTATAGGGATCTTTGTTGCCTCTTCGCATTTGGTGTGCTACCTCAATGATTCTTGAGGAGGTTTTACCATTTTCTTGTGTTAGAAAGAAATAAGCCAGTAGAATTTACATTGTTATCATAGATGATCCTAGAGTTAAAGGAATCTCTCCATTTCTTATTTCCATCTTAGTCCACGTCTTGAAATCGATGTACGTCTTTGCGAGGATGGTATCGGATGTGACTTTGGAGTATCCGTATGCCTCTTGTAAGATATTTTATAATGACATTGAGTCTATAAATAGCTTCAACTGTAAAATATTTTTGTTGTCCATCATAAGGATAGCTCAAAATTCCTCTATAATTAGGCATAGAGACCATTCTCCAAGAAAATAAGCCAGCTTCACAAGATTCTACCTTCGTTGCATTTCCATCATGAAGGTGGAGTTCACTTTGAAATTTATGAACCTCATGATAGGAATGAGGCCATAAGATCGATAGTTCCACTCATTTGCGTGAAAGTAATCAATATGAGGAACTAGCGCAACATCCGTCAGCACGAACATAAACCAGGTTTTTTGTTCTAAGGGTGGAATGATAAGAGAGTTTCATTCACCAATAGTGAAGGGGGTAAAACCGCCGTCATAAACCAGGGAATATCTACTCAATTGGGAATTTACCCCAACCTCTACAATATCTGCATCCTATCGAACAATCATCGCCAAAGGGTGGGTCAATCCTAGGCATTCTAGTTTTACCTCTCGCAACATCACTTAGTTTGTAACAAGTTATCATTCCACATTGACAATCTTTGCACATAGATGTAGAAGTAATGGTCCTAGTTGAGTACTTCTTTGCAAGAAGACGGTGATGTACCATTAACACATAAAGGCTCTAAAATAGGGATAAAACATACTCGTCTTTTAAGGTGTTGTACCTTTTAAGATAAGCTTATTAAGTGTAAAAACGCGATACAAACGTTTCAAAATCCAAGTTTATATTTTAAAGTTAAACATTTAATCCCTAGTAAAGTCGCTAGAAAGGTGTAACTCTCGGAAATCCCATAGAAGGCAAGTGTGCGTGTTGGGCACGTGTATTTGCGGGCCCGGAGTGACTCGAGGTTCGATAATTTCAACTTTAGTTTACATGTCAAGCATCGTTTTAAAATAAAATTTTATTTTAAAACATTTTGACAACATCTGGAAGCTTTTAAAATTAATTATATAAAGATAATTAATTTTGTTCAAATTTTAATAATTTAAGGATTTGTTTATAAACGATTATGAAATCCGGTTTAAATTAATTAAACATAATTAATTTAAGAAAGATTATGTATTTGAAAAACAGAGTTGCCAATTGATTTTTTTGAAAATCAATAAATGTTGACATATGTATACAAACGTATTGACTAGAGTTTTCTTTTTGTTCATAATTTGGTGATACTCGGGAAAGGACTTTCGCACTTCATCCTTCATCCTTCATTCTTGTTTTAAAAACGGTCTCTACTTATAAAGTTGGCTTTTGAAAACCGGTTGTATAACATGTGAGTTTTAACCGTTTATTCTTCTAGTCCTAGTCATGCTTCTAGGTTTATTGTTATTTAAAATATTGAAACATCAATATTTAAATGTTGGTACATATTGCGAATGATAACTAGAGTGGAAATATCTAAAGAATATCAGCCATTTTTAAAGGCATTAGGGGTTATAAATAAACACCAAACAAGCCTTTGTTGAAATATTTATGTGGAAATATCCCAATAATAAAATAAATTTTCTAATTTTTTGGGATTTTTAGAAAATGATTTGGAGTCCCAAAATTATAAAAATAGTTTTAGATTTAGAACCAAACAAGCCTTAGGACCAGAGTCCTAAGGTTCGGGGTCCGATTTTATTGGTTGGGGTTCGGAGACCCTCGGTCTAAGATTGGGTGCTCTCGGTCTAAGATTGGGTGCTCTCGGTCTGAGTAACGGAGTCCTTTGGTCAGGGTGCTAAGGACTCGGTCCTTAGTTGGGATTTACTAGTGTAGGTGTAAAAATCTATCGATCATGGACTAGCCTTGTGCTAGATTTCTCGGTCGAGGTGTATAATCCACTCGGTTCAGGGCTAGCTCTAAGCTAAGTTCCTTAGTTCTGGATTAGGGATACTAGGTCCTATTGTTTAGGAATCTCGGTCCTATGGTTAGAACTCTCAGTCATAGGTCTATGAGTCTCTGTCCTAGGGTTTGGGGGTCTTAGTCCCAATGTTAAAACTCTTGGTCCTAGGTCTAAGAGTCTTAGTCCTATGGTTAGAACTCTCGGTCCTAGGGTTTGGGAGTCTCGGTCACAATGCTAGAACTCTTAGTCCTAGGTCCCAGGGTTAAAACTCTCGGACCTAGTCTAGGAGTCTCAGTCCTACGGTTAGAACTCTTAGTCCTAACTCAAGAACATCGGTCCTCGGTCTTGGTCCTAACTCAAGAACATCGGTCATATATCTCCGTCCTAGCTCAATTTTCTCAGTCCTTGGTCTCGGTCCGGACCGAGGATTCTCAGTCGGATCTCTCATTCCTAGGCTAATAAGCCTCAATCCTCAAGAACACAAGGATCTAATTTTTAAAATTCATTTTTTTAGCTCTAATTCTTTGTTCAAAGAGTTTGGGTAGATTAAAAAACTCCCTAGAACATATTAATCATCATCTCAAGGTATCCATCGACATGGATGATGATCATTTGTTCAAAATAGTTTGTGATCAAAATTTTGGTTTTGATTTTAAAGTTGTTTTGAAGTGAAAAGAGTTATCCAATAGCTTCCTTATATCACATATAGTTGATTGGTACCAAAATAATAACAATGCTTGTTTATTTTAACCAATTCAAGAAATCAAAATTTTCATTTTATTTTAAAATTTTGATTTTGATCAAACATGATTGGGATGGATAAAACATGATCCAAACAGTTTTCCAACATATTTACAATTATGTTAGGAAGTTTTCTAGGCTATGATTCAACATAATTAACCCAAGAACAGCAAACCCGTTTTTTATTTGTAAAATTCAAATTTAAGTTTTTGTTATTTAGATTTATTTATTAGTTATATCCTATCTAGATAGTTTATAAATCATTTAGGGATGAATTTTCAACCATAAAACACCATAAATAATATGCATACAAGCTTATGCAGTTTGAAATATAAAAATTTCAAATTCAAACTGTTGAATTAGATGGTGATTGGAATCTAACCAAGGATTAGAGAACACTCCATGATCCTTAGAGAAGCTTTTTGGATGCTCAGATCCAAGCTTGAAGGCTTCAAACAGAAAATTCAAAAAAAAAATCGAAAATTTCAAGATTTAATGGCGGATTTTTGATTTTCTTAAATTTGAAGGGTATCACTTGGTTCCTTGGCTTCAGAATGACCCATGGGAGCTATTTATAGCTGTCCAATGTCGGTTGGAGGAGTCAAGTGGGATGAATCAGCCAAAAACCATTAATGGTGTTTTGGTTGTTCTTTAGTCAACTAGCTGGAGTAGGTAGTGACGAGGCCTACTTTTACAGGGGATGATCATCATCGTAGGGTGAATATTTTGGGCTTTGAATCAACTGTTTTCATTGACCAAAGATTGAGTTCCAATTTGAGAAGAACATCCATGGATCTTCATGTTTATCTATATGGCGGTCGCGATGAAGACTAAGACCGGAGATGGTCGAGCGTTCCGTTAGTGTTTCCGTCAAGACGCTGCGTTCCGGTAGCGATCGGGTGGACGAAGCTACATCCTATTAGTGGATCTACTACTCCTCGACACGTTCTTCCTTCTACTACAACGGGCTATGCGGAGCACTCTGGGGCGTTGGATACGATTTCAGCCCTACTACAACTAAATCTCCTAATTTCGGCCACACTAGATTACAGATATTTGTTTTTATTAAATCCTTAAGGGTTTATTTGAAATTGAATTTTATTTCACCCTTTTAGCTTTAATTTTGATCGTTTTAAATACATAAAATATTTAAATAAATATGACAAATATTTTACTAATTTAATTTTTATTTTATTTTTTTATATTTTTAGGATGTAAATAAATAATTCTTTTGGAGGAAATAGATACAACAATTCATAAAAATTATTTATTTTTGTCCTTTCAATTTTCTATAATTTATTTTGAGATAATATGGGTACAAAATTTATCTGAAATAATTTTATTTTCTATTTCGGTCCTAACCCTTAATTAATTTGATTAATTAGCACAATAATTAATTATAATTAATTATTTTAAATAGGTTTTTGACCATAGGTTAATTATTTTGATCTTATTTATTTAAAAATATTTAAAAATAATTATTTTAATATTATAAATTGGAATATTGATTTTTAGTGCTTAGAGTTCCACATTCATCATATTTGGTGTTGATTTTAAAATATAAATTCTTATTAGCTTAGTTGTTAAAGAATTATACTTATTTTGTTATGTTGCAAATTCAAAACATACATATATCATTTTTAATTTTATTTTGGTTAAAGAGTTGTACTTGTTTTGTTATGTTGTAAGTTCAAAACATATATCTAGCATTTTTATTTTTGGTTAAAAGGTTATTTTGTTTTTGTTATGTTGCAAGTTCACAACATACATATAAAATTTTTAATTTTATTTTTGGTTAAAGGGTTGTACTTGTTTTATTATGTTACAAATTCAAAATATATATATAGCATTTTTAATTTTACTTTTAACCGTTTCAAGTTACTTTTATATATGATTAAAGAGTTGTACTTGTTTTGTTAGGTTGTAAGCTCAAAATATATACATATAGTATTTTTATTTTATTTTTAACTGTTTCAAGTTTATGGGCGGGTCAACCCAAGATCCAACTTAAGTATTCATTTACTCTCATATATATATATATATATATATATATATATATATATATATATATATATATAAATTAATCATAGATCTCGACCGGAAAACCAAGCAAATTCAAATTAAGAATTATTATTATTATTATTATTATTATTATTAATATTATATATTAGTTAGTTAAAAAGTAGAACTTATATTGTTAAGAATGTCTCACGTTCATCAAATTTGGTATTGAATTTAAAATATAAAGTCTTATTAGTTTAGTTATTAAAGAGTTGTACTTGTCTGGTTAAGTTGCAAATTCAAAACATACATATAGCATTTTTATTTTTATTTTTAACCGTTTTAAGTTTATGGACGGGTCAACTCACGATCCGACCTAAGTATCTATTACTCTCACATATATATATACAAATTAATCATAACTCTCAACCCGACAAACCAAGCAAATTCAATTTAAGTATTATTATGATATATATATATATTAGTTAGTTAAAAAGTTGAACTTATATTGTTAAGAATATCTACGTTCATCAAATTTGGTATTAAATATATATAAAGGTTTATTAGCTTAATTGGTTAAAGACTTATTTTGTTAGGTTGCAAGTTCAAAAAATACGTATAGCATTTTAATTTAAGTATTATTATGATATATATATATATATATATGTTAGTTAGTTAAAAAATTGAACTTATATTGTTAAGAATATCTACGTTCATCAAATTTGGTATTAAATCTATATAAAGGTTTATTAGCTTAATTGGTTAAAGACTTATTTTGTTAGGTTGCAAGTTCAAAAAATACGTATAGCATTTTAATTTTATTTTTAACCGTTTCAAGTTTATGGGCGGGTCAACCATTTATTTACTCTCACATATATATTCAAATTAAGCACAGTTTTCGACCTAGCAAACCAAACAAATTCAAATGAAGTACTTTTATATATATTTGTAAATTATATTGTCTTTTTAGTATGTATAATTTTTAATTCAAATAAATTTGTAAGAGTTGTGATTTGATGAAAAATAATTGTTAGACTAGGAGAGTATTTTTTTTGTTATTTAAATTGATTATGATTCGAAGTTATATAATTTTAAATATAAAAAAATACATTAAATTAATTTAAAGGAATATGAAAAGAATATTTTAAAAGGTGAAAATAAATATTAAATATATTAATTTGATAAAATAAATGAGATTACAAATAATTTAAAAATAATAATTTTGGGCTTATAGAAAATGAGTCTGAATCGGGCCGGGTCACTCATATACCCATTTTTTGTGGCATAATTGGGTCCAAGTCGATATAGTGGCTGAAACCACTTCACGGCCGTTTTTATCATTAATCTATAATTAAACATATTATTATTATTATTATATATTCCATAAAAATAATTTTTATTTTATTTTACATTGAAATTGTAACCTTATCATTTTTATTTGCTTTATAATAACTTTTCTATTTTTGTAATAATATAATATACTTTTATGAAAAATGAAAAACTAAACAAAAAATAAATTGTAACCATTTTATGTTTATTTTTAATTAATGAATACTTTAATGTTTAATTTGTAGTTGATTGAAATAGAGAAATGACAGGGAGAGCGACAATAGAGTGGCCCTCAGCGACGCCCCACCTGGCTGCCACAGTGGAAAAAAAGGCACGGTGGATGGATGAGAGAGAAAAAAGAATTAAAAGGGTGCGCTCTTTTATAGTTTTGATCAAATCATAACCAGACTATAATCAAATCACAGCCTTTTCCTATTGAAAAGAGCTCAAAAGTACGAGTTTTAGATTCTCTCTCAATGAGAAACTCATTTCGAAGCTGACGATGACAACCTAAATGACGACTACCGCGAAAAGAATCATCGAGAAGAAGACCGATGTGAAGTCCACTACGAAGAAGACGACTATTGCGAACAAGACGACCGCGAAGAAGAAGACCACCAGACTAAACTGTAATGTTAATTTTAACACAAATTGTAATGTATAAACTAAAATGTTCTTTTAAGGCAAAGTGTAATGTCTAGACTTTAATGTTATTTTTAAAACTAAAGTGTAATGTCTGATAAACCGAGGTGAAATATTGGTAATATTGGTTTGTTTGGTAATATTAGTTTGTTTGTAGGTGTGTTTCCAAGACATGGCCATGAATAAGACTCATTAATCCCGAACATCCAAGCATGCTCACGTACAAAACCAAATGGTCCCGAACATCCCGATCATGGCAATGTACAAGACCAATTAGTCCCGAACATCTAGAACATGGTCATGTACAAGACCAATTAGTCATGAACATATCGAACATGGCCATGTACAGGACCAATTGGTCCCGAACATGGCCATGTTAAAAACCATTTCGGATGTCAACATGGATTGATCATTATTGTTTTGTTAATACGGTTTGTCTCTAATTCTTTAGCTTCATGGATTCCAAAGTTGAAATACACGATGTTGAAATCCTTAGTATTGGAATGACTTTTCCTTCTCAAAATGAGCTTCGCAAATTCTACAACGCATATGCCCAATATCAAAGGGTTTTGGCATTCTAAGTTATGAGCAAGGATGTTAGATAAAATAAATAGTTAATTAGTAGGTAATTAACTATCTAAAGAACCTAACGAAATCTACCGTTTGTGCAGGAGATGTAGGGATCGGTCATATCCTCAAAACAGCCTTATCAATCTAGATTGGTCGACCGATATCCAAGAGGCGACGCAAACCGAGATTCTCTAATTAAATAATCTATTCGGATATCTTTACAACAAAACAAGTAGAGAATCGGCTCGGAAGAGAAAAACAGCTTTACCGATCATTTGTATGATTGGTAAACCTATCATCTATACCTCGAAGAGAAATCGGCTCTTATTCTTCCTTAGTGTGTCCGGTCGACCGATATTAAAAAGACGGCACAACCGGTGATCTGTTCGGTAAAATACTTGGTGCAATCCTAAGATACTATACAAGATATGAAATGACTGGTAGGCTTACCGGTCAGATCCAAAATATGGAACCAGTATTGTGATAAAACAGATTTAAACTGAGAACGGTTGGAAGTTTCTATTTTGGTGCAATTCAGAAGACTTTGGGAATATGTAGAAGGAAGCTTTCCAGTGTACAGACTGTTATTGCCTTTTTGATACAAGTCTGATGATAGACTTTGGGAAGCAGAAGACTGCCAAAAGTGATCAGATATCTATTTTGGTATAAGTCCAACAGTAGTCCCTAATGAGCAGGTATCTGTCAAACCGCTCCAGATGATCAAATCAATAGAAAACAAACCTTCCAGCTGATATGTTTCTTGAGAAGTATCAACCGCATTTAATGCAATGATGTACCTTCTTGACCGACCGATGCAAGTATCTGTTGAATGAAAAATATGACCGTTGTCATGTTTCACTATTTAAGAGAAGCTTGAAGAACATTAGTAAGACACGAAGTGACTAATACCAAGAACATATACAAGAATACAAAGAGCAAGATAACAACTGAATCAAAGCCTAAACTATTCTCGTTTACATACTGTCCAAAGTGATGAGTGTATTACAATTCCATTCATTCTATGTAAGAATTGAGAGTTGTAAGTCAATAACGAGTAGTAAATAAGCCTCGGTTATTTGACGTATTGTAAAGTGTGTTGAATATTCTAAGTGCATATCCTTCTCAAGTTTGAGAAGAAGGGGTGGCGTAGGAGTTTTATCTCCGAACATCCATAAATCTTGTGTTGTGTTTCTTCTTCATTTCATACCTTCCTATTGTTGTCCAATCCGTGTGTGTGTTTCTTCAAATCGAAACAAACATTTCCGCACTTGAACTCGGTTCAAGAGTTTGTGATGATTTGTGTAGTATTGAGATCGATATTAACTTCTTACCGAGTTAGTATCACTTGGCGTGTTCTGTAAGCGTTCGTCCAAGAGAGACCCCCAGTCTTCCTCAGCGATCTGATCTTAACAAGTGGTATCAGAGCAGATAGTCTTTATACTTAAGTAACCCGACGCAAGCATGCCTTATAGCGAAAAAACTCCAATGCTCGACAGCGAAGAATTTGTTGATTGGAAAATTCGCATGCACCTGCATCTGACCACCATGGATGATGAAATGATGTTCATTCTCTCTGATGGTCTAATAAAGATTGATAAGGAAAGAAGCGAATGGACAGCGGATGACTGGAGAAGGAACAACCTGGATAATATCTACATGAGTTCCATTTACAAAAACATTGGATAGAAACACGTTTGCTAAGATTAGAGAATGTTCCACCGCAAAAGAAGTATGGGAGACAATCATTCAACTTCACGAAGGGAACGAGAAAACCAATGAAAACAAAATATTGGTGGCCAATTAAAAGTTTGAAAATATTAAGATGCGTCTCGGTGAAACTATGAAGGAATTTGATGATCGTTTCACTAGTGTAGTGAATGAACTTTCACTCATTGGAAAAAAAATATGACAACAAAGAAATAATTGTTAAGGCCCTAAGATCGCTCCCCAACACTTGGGATATTAAAACTATGGTGATGAGAGAATCAAATAGTCTTTATAAGATGAAGTTGCCCGATGTCTTTGAAGATCTAAGAGCATATGAGTTTGAAATGAAATCCTTAAATGAAGATGAAGCTTCAGCATCAACCGCTACCAGAGCCCTGGTGACCTCTGTGGAACTGGCGGCTCTTGTACCTATCAAATCGGTTGAACAGTTCAACGAAGATACGATGGCCTTACTAGCTAGAAGTTCAAAAAGTTCATGAAGGAAGAAGAACCAACCGACCAACTCATACAACTATAATTACTCTAACGTTAATAAAGGTAATGTTCGGTGTTATAATTGTGATGATTTAGGTCATTACAGGTCGGAGTGCCGGAAGCCACTAAGAGATAACAGAAAACCGAATGATCAAAGGGAAGAACACTAGTCAAACAGTCAAGGCAAGTAGATCCAAAATTCCTTGATAAACGATGATGGTGGAAGTTAGTGGGCACATATCGATTAGGAAAGTGTTGATGAATGAATCAACTACCTTATGGAAAATGAAGAAAAGGTATATAAGTTTGCCTCTAAGGAATTCACCCGAGAAGACTTGGTCACTGCACTCAATGACATGGTCATTGAGTATAAGAACATGTCAACTCTTATACTAACCCTTCTAAATTTCCAGATCGGTGAACCGGGCGGAACTCAGATCGGTGAACCGAGTGAAATTCAGACCGGTGGACGGACTGAACTATCCTATGAGAATGAGAAGCTCAAGGAGACAGTTCAATCGTTAACAGAATAAAATAAACAAACTAAATACGTGATGTCTGCATGGAAGAGATCTGGAGATGCTTTGAACCAGATGACGAGTCATCAAAGACCATATAACTACAAATTCGGTCTAGGCTACGACAACAGCAATCCAAATAAGTCTAAGTCTTCCAACCGCAAAGAGTTGAAACTCAGTAAAGACAAGTTGTTTTTCATAGACTTTGTCAATAATACATCAACCGACATTGAAGCAAGTCACGATTCAAAACTAGCAAAGGAAATAACATATGTAGGACCAACCAACACATCAAGATGGATTCATCCTGAGAGAAGGAAATCCATTTGGTCGGTTAGACAAGAATATAATAGACACTCAAATAGGACTTATCTAAGATCACCACCATGTCATAATGAGGTAATCAAAGGCAGACAAAGAGATGTCAAGCCCGGTACAAGTAGATCTATTAAGACTATCATAGGGAAATTCATCCGACTAATTCGAGTATGGATCCCCAAGGGACTAATTAACCGTGGACCCAATTAAACATGGGTATCAAAAGGGTGTAAATAGTTATATTTTGCAGGTTAAACAGATTAAGCGGCTGGAAAACTCGGAATGGTACTTGGACAGTAGTTGCTCTAGGCACATGACAGGAAACGGCAGGTTTTTGACCGAAATTGTGCAGGAATCCGGTTCAATGATAACTTTTTGTGACAACTCCAAAGGTAAATCTGTGGGCAAGGGTAAGATTGTTCATGGAAACCTAACTATAAACAATATATTACTTGTTGAAAACCTTCATTTCAATTTGCTAAGTATTAGTCAAATGTGTGATATAGGGTATACGGTCAAATTTCATGAACAAGCATTCTTAGTTAAGAATCAACAAGGTAGCATTTTACTAACCGAAAATAGAATAAGAAATATTTACAAGGTAAACTGGAAATCTAAATGTGATAACCCTGTTTGCATGATAGCTAAGAATGATCAAAATTGGTTGTGGCATAAAAGATTAAATCACTTGAATTTCAAAACAATAAACTTTATTCGCACTAAAGAATTAGTTCAAGGTATTCCTAATATATAGTTTGCGAGGGATAAAATATGTCATGCATATCAAATGGGAAAACAAATTAAATCAACATTTAAAAGTAGAGGGCATATTCAATCCAACCGATGCTTAGAATTACTTCACATGGATCTTTTCAGACCAATTAGAGTAACAAGTCTAGGAGGAATACACTATACTATGGTAATTATTTATTACTACTCTAGATATACTTGGGTTATATTTTTGGTATCAAAAAATCAAGCTACTCCAAATCTGATCAAAATGCTTAGAAGAGTACAAAATGAAAATTTTGTACGTGTTAATAAAATTAAAAGTGATAGAGGAACCGAATTTACTAATAGAATTTTAACTGCATTTCTTGAGTAATCCGGTATTAAACACGAGTTGTCTAGTGCTAGAACTCCTCAACAAAATGGACTGGCTGAGAGGAGAAACCGAACCCTCAAGGAAGCTGTAAGATCCATGATAGCCGATTCGGGCATTGCTCAAAAATTTTGGGCATAGGCTATCAACACTGCATGTTACACTCAAAATCGGTCTGTGATTAATAAACGTCTTAACAAAATACCATTTGAAGTATACCATGACAAAGTTCCTAATATCCGGTATTTTAGGATTTTTGGCTATAAGTGATACATTCATAACAATGGCAAAACCTATTTGAATGATTTTGACGCTAAATCCGATGTTGGTATCATGTTAGGATATTCCGAAGTTAGTAAAGCATATAGATTGTACAATACTAGGACTCTTAGGACTCTTACTGTTGAAGAATCATCACAAGTTGTTTTTGATGAATCTGTTGAAAGTAATATTGCTTCATCCATTGATCTACACAACAGATTGGAAAATTTAAATATTCAATCTAATGGTGAAGATGAGGTTCCGATCTACAAAGATTTGTATATAACCAAACGGTTAACGCTGAGAATCAGTAGGATCAAGCTACTTTACAGCAGGAAGTTGACACTTTAGTGACCACTGAGGAAACCGGTCAACCTGACTCTGTTCGGCCTACCGGTCTGTCTAACATTGATCAAATAACTGGTCATTTAGAAGACATATCTGGACCGAATCTTAAATGGAACAAAGATCATCCTCTTGAGCTTATTATAGGTAACCCCTCTTTACCCATCCGAACTAGGCATCAACTGTTAGAAGAATATGAAAATTCAACATTCATATCACAGATTGAACCGAAAAAGGTTGATGAGGCATTGATGAATCCCGATTGGATTTTAGCAATGCAAGAGGAATTAAACCAGTTTGAGATGAATAAAGTCTGGCACTTAGTTCCAAGACCAAAAATTCAATCGGTCATCGGAACAAGATGGGTGTTTAGAAATAAACTCAATTAAAACGGTTTGGTTACGAGGAACAAGGCTAGACTAGTGGCCCAAGAATACAAACAGAAAGAAGGTATTGATTTTGAAGAATCATTTATTCCTGTTGCCAGGCTAGAGGCCTTTAAAATTTTCCTTGCAATTGATGCTTTCAAAAATTTTAAAGTGTTTCAAATGGATGTTAAAAGTGTTTTTTTTAATGGTGAATTAAGTGAAGAAGTATATGTTGAACAGCCGCCTGGTTTCAAAAATCCTAATTTAATTATTCATGTTTATAGGCTAGATAAAGTACTCTACGGTTTAAAACAAGCCTCTAGAGAATGGTATGATACACTGACAAAGTTTTTGTTTAATCATGATTTCACCATAGGATTGGTAGACAAGACCCTATTCAAATTTGAGAAAAATGAACATATTTTACTTGTTCAGATATATGTAGATGATATCCTTTTCGGTTCAACAAATCCTATGTTTTGTGAAATTTTTTATAAAATGATGACTAACAAGTTCGAAATGAGTATGATGAGAGAATTAAGTTTCTTCTTAGGTCTTCAGGTTCGGCAGATCGAAGGAAGAACGTTCATAAATCAATCCAAGTATACAAAAGAGCTATTAAAGAAATTCGGCATGGACAATTGCTTTGTTGTCTTTACTCCAATGAGCTCCTAAATTAAGTTAGACAAGGATAATGATGGTTAGAGTGTTGATATCACAGCATACCGTGGAATAATCGGCTCACTTCTATACCTGACAGCAAGTCGATCGGACATCTTATTCGCAGTAGGAGTTTATGGAAGATTTTAGGCTAATCCAAAACAATCTCATTATACTACTGCTAAACGAATATTGAAATATCTTAAAAGAACTCAAGATGTGGGACTATGGTATCCAAAGGATTCTAGTTTCAATTTAACAAGTTATTTTGATGCAAATTACGCAGGATGCAACATAGACCGAAAGAGTACCAGCGGGACCTTTCCAGTTCCTAAGTGACAGACTTGTCTCCTTGTATAGTAAGAAACAGACATCATGTTAGGATCGGGGACATCCTTGGAGGACCGGGGTGTTTCCGGTTTTGGAAGGGTGGCCTCTTGCAACACACAACACACAATTTGGTGATAGTCCGGTAAGAGACTATAACCGTTCTCAGTACTTCGTAAACTGTCACAGACTCTTGAACCGGGTTCAAGGGCGGAAATGTCTGTTTCAGTCTGAAGCAACGTATGCGACTTAGTTTTGATGAGATTAACAAGGAGTCGGTTAGATGGAGTGTATGAACCGGTTTTTGATTTAAGGAGTAAGATTGTTTTGGTTTGTGGTTAGGTTATGTGAGAAAGCAGGAAATAAAGGAAATAACACGAGACAATATTTTTTATGGATGTTCGGAGCAAACCCTCCTACGTCACCCCTTCTTCTTAGGTTATGAGAAGGATCTCCACTAACTTTCAAAGTTACAACGGTTACACAGCCGGTCGAGCCTAACTCGCTACTCGCCGGTTACACCAACTCACTCTTGATGTAATACAATAACACAATACAACAATAGCTTTCGGTAAATGACACAACGGTTTTGGATCGCGCGTGAGATTTCTTTATCTCTCTAAGATTTTCGTAACTTGTTTTTAATGAGGTCGCTTCGTCTTCCTTTTATAGTGAAGATGATCCCAACGGTCATTTTCTTCTCTCACCATGGGATTGGTTAATTCTGAGTCATGCTGGTGCAGAGAGGTTACTTGCACGTTTCGCCTTCCTAACACTTGGCAAGCATGCAAATACTCCTCAGGTAAAGATGACATAGCCGGTTTGCAGATTCGAACATGTGTCAGGCATGCACCCTCCGGTTGTCAAAGTCGGATCAGTAAATCATCATTGTTTTTATCGCATGCCTCTGATCGGATCTTATCTTCTTTTATTTCTCCGAGACACGTCTATTTTGTCATATTACGTCATCTCTGTAGATTTTAGTTTCCGGTTGACTCTTACATAGTATAGTCCGGCTGGGATGTAGACTTTTCTTTGCTAGCCGGTCACTTGAGAATGTTGAAACCGGTTCCTCTTGATCTTGACTTGATCACTTGGAACAGGATTTCTTTGAAGTGTTCTTCAGCCGGTTTGTGAGGCTCCAGCCGGTTTATGCAGTTCGATCTGTTCCTGCACATAGAAGTTAATAGTTGTTTAGTTTTCTGTCCGGTTCCAAAAATTAACCTTACTTAATTTTTCTATCAATTTCTCCATTTTTGATTATTTAGAATAAATATTCAAAACTCGTAATGTATGGCCGGTTTAAAAATTAACTTTCTTAATTTTTCTATCAATTTCTCCCTTTTTGATTATTTAGAATAAATATTCAAAACTTGTAATGTATGGCCGGTTTGAAAAATCTGTTTGACAATTCCTCCCTATTTGATGTTTTTCTGTTTAAGAAAAATTTCAAAACATGTTTTGATTTTTCAAAGGATGTTTAGTGAAATAGGTACTTTAAAGTATGATAAAAGGTGACTGAGTTCTGAAATAAAACCAAACACGGATAAATTATTCATAAGAAAGAAAATAAACTAAGGATTGGATGACCCCCCTTTTCATTTTCTTTCTCCTTCCGCTTCCTTTCTTCTTCTTCCCTCGCCTTCTATGCCCTCTCTCTTCTATCAGCGTCAATTCGCCATCCGGTAAATACACTTGAGATGCCGGGAGTTCGTTTGCCAAATCCAAAACCGTCACTTACTGGTCTTGGTGGGCGAGACGGTTGAGCAACAATCGTCCTAGTACTTGGAATTTCGACTGCTTTCTTCTTTCGCCGGTGGAGTTGTTTGATATCCTCTTCTTCTTCTTCGTCAAGAGGTTCTTCGTTTAGTCCGACCGGTTGAATCTCTCCTAGACCGCTTCGTTCCACCAGCTTCATTACAGCCGCAACCGTTTAATGGTTTGTTCTTATTCCTTGTTTTCATAGAGTGCGAGGGTTGAGCCGGTGTGGATTCTTGTAGAGCGGCTTTTTCTTCCTCATTGCATTTCTTGGCGAACTCATGATCTTTGTCCTCAATTTCCTTCCTTAACCGTTCCCTCTCCTTTTCTTCGTCTTGAAGTTTCTTGGCAGTTTCGGCATCAGAACTGATCTGCGCTTGAGTTTTGTTGACTTGAAGTTTAGACAGCTCCTCAATCTGAGCGGCCATAACCTACATCATGTCTATCAAAGGAGCGGTTACAGTTTGAACGGATTCGGCGATCATTGACTTAATTGATGTTTGCACGGTTTCATCTATCATTGACTTGATCGAAGTTTGAGTGGTGTTGGCAATTTCGGATTGAATGGATGCCCGGATAGTTTCTGTCAAGTTGGTTTCAACAGTTGCAATCTTCTCATCGGTAGCAATGCTATATTTGTGAAGACAAGAGATGATTGTATCAACCACTACTTCCTTTACATGCTCAAGTTCCGGAGTCTTATTAGTCCGTGGAGGAGCACTGCTCCGGTTTTCTGCTGTCATGGAGGACTCTCCAGTAACGAAGAAAGGTTTTCTTTGATAGAGATCGACATGAGTTAAGACATGTTTGCACTCGTTCCTCCATCTTGCTTCGAGCCGGTTAGTACTTTGAATGAGTTTATCACGCACCGAGTGAAACCGCTCAAACATTCTTGATTCTATTGGAGTTAATGTTGCCCCTTCTGTCTCCCTCAAGGCATCTTCTACTGCATGTAACCGGGCATATTCGTGTATCGCCAACGTCTTGTTGAATGCGGCTTGAATGACGTTGGTACCTGCTAGCTTGAGAGCCTTTTCTTCTAATTCCAGAAGTTTCTCCTAGTGTTTCTTACCGCTAATGTCGGGGATCATGTCTGATAACTTTGTTTCGCAACGAAGTTTGACCCACAGGTGGTACGATGAGACCAACTCTTCAGCATCCTTGTTCATATCCAGGAGGAACTGCTGAAACATCTCCTCCTCTTCTTCTGCTGAAATGGGGACCTCGGCTTCGGTTACAATCTCAGGTTGTGGACCGGTTTGCAAAGCACTTTTTCCCTTTGCCGCAGAATCCTCAAGTAGAACTTCTTTGCCTTTGTTAACCTGAATTGGACCTTGAGGTGTGATTGTTGAATCAGCTGGCCCGTCTTGGGCCGATCGGAGCGTTGTTTCGGTTGGAACGGATTTGTTCCCCGCCGAGCCCGATGGTTCTTTTTCTTCAATATTTCCCTCCTAAGCCGGAGGGATGATGTTCTCAGTGTTGGCCGTTTCTTCGACCGGATGGGTTTCATTCTGACCGGGTATCTCAACCTGATTAGTTGGCTTGAGAAGATTTGTCACATCCACTATAATCTCTGAGGTTCTCAAACCTACTTCAACCATTATTTCATCGAGTTTCTTGTTCGGTGACTTGGAGTTTTCAGAGTGAATACTAACCTCTTCTGCCTCATTCGATGTTGACTTGGTTTCTTGGCTCCCCGAGGGTTCGGTTTGCCTTGATTATGGAGAATCGACTGGAATAGGATGGACTGTGTTGATGGGAGTGGGCTGAAGGATGTCTACGGTTCTCTTTGGTGAATAATCCGAGGAGAGAGTTTTCTCGGAGTCTGCTGGTTTGTTGGAGCTCTTCTTTGCGGACGTCTTCCTCCTTCCCTTTTTCTTCTAAGAGGCCTCGGCTTGAACCGCCTTCCCCTTGGGATCTTCTTGTTTCGAACTTTCACCAGGCGGTGCAGATGAGTTGGTTCCTTTTGATGACTTCGTTCTGGAGGACTTCGGCCTAGCCGCTTTGGCAGTCTTCTTGCTCATTTGCTCAGAGTTAAGAACATTGGCGGATGGAAGCGGTTCACCTTCACCAAGTTCCACATTAAGGAACTTAAGAATCTTCACTATTTGCATTGCAAAGGCCTGAACCCGGCCGTCCTTCTTCACTACCATTTCGCAGAATTGTTCGAACAAAACGGTTCCCCAGTCTATCTTGTCACCGCGGACAATCGCCATCATCATTTTCAACTTCAGCTTGGTCAGGTTATCGAAGTTTCCTCCTCTACCCTGAAGTGATCTTGAAATTATGTTCAGCAGCCATTTGAACTCTGGATTGAGTTTGTTCTTCCGGCTTGAGTGAGTTACCAGATCCTTGTCGTCAGTCGATATAACCAACCGGACCGCGTTGGATTCTGCGTCTGTCAAACTTGTTTTGAAGTCCAGCTCGGTATTCGGCAAACCGAGTGCTTCAGAAAAGATCTCCTCTGTGATGTTAACCGCTTAGTTGTTCACGGTGGCGGAGACCGTCCTCTTCGTTAGAGTCGCCGTCGCCAGAAACTCCATAACTTCTGTCGGGTGCACGATGAACGGACCAGATAGATACATTTCCAATCCCAAATCCCTTAGCGATTGCAGCACGGCCTTGTTCTCTTCCGCAGCGTGTTCGTCTATGTCGCTGAAATCGACCTGCAACATGTATTGAAAGGGTGCTTTAACTAGATCCATGACAATTTTGTGAAAGAGGAAGATGAAGAACAACGATGATCGGAAGTCAGAGAGATTTTTAAGATTTTAAGATTTTAGAGAGAGAAAGCTTGTGTAGAAAATGGACTATTTTGAACTTATATAGGAGGCGGTTTTGAATGGTTGGAAGATGAACCGTCACTTGGTTATGTTTTTGGCGCCAACTTTCCCTCCAAAAGTTACTACAGTAACTTTCGGCGGTAAATGCGGAGAATACAATGGGCGGTAATTTTTGTGCGCGGTAAAACCGTGGGCGGTAAGTTTTTCAAACTTTTTCAATTTTGTTTGAGATTTTGATTTACCGGAAATTTGTTAACCCGAAGTTTCGTTTAACATGGAGTCTTATGTTTATTCAGATCAAAAACCGGAAAGAAAGATATTGTGAAGAACCGGAGACTTTTAAAAATGAGAAAATTTTATAGATAAGTCCGAAACATAGAGTAATGAAGTAGTTTTCCGGTCGTACAACAAAATGACCAGAAAACCGGAAAGTACAGATAGATTAAACTAGATCGATCCAATCCCCTCGATCATTCTGACAAGCCATTTGCTCACGGTGTTGTCGGGTGTCCGTTCCTCAATCCTCGATATCCATCTATCTAGAATGGATAGAGTCAGGGTATTGGCCGGTCCGACAGGAACACCGGGCACGAGGTTGCGGCGATGATCCTCCAAGAATCGAGTGATTTGTGGAGCGAAACCAATCCTTCCCCTTGGAGCGGTGATGAGCTTCTTCAAATTGTTGAAGAGGTAGGAAGCCCAGTTGATGGGCGATTTTTGGATGATGGCTATCATGATGTCGAAAGCCTCCCGGTTATAGTTCTGGTTAGGCATTCGGATCATGATAGATCGCTGAACCAAGTCATGAAAGACTTGGTATTGAGGAGCGAGTTTGTCCTTCTCCCCGTGGTCTGCGACCGGTTCGATGGAGAAGGAGAAAATATAGGCGTAGTCTTCCTTAGCCGGAAAGAACGGCGTTGGGAAGTCTGAGAATCCTTCGGTTGGAAGGTCGAAGAATAGAGAAAAGTGTTCTTCGGTAAGCCGAAGAAATTTCCCGTCAATGATGGTCTGAATGCTACCATCATTAAGAATATGTCCGTTGTTGAAGAACTCGTACACCTCCTCTTCGAGGATGGTGTCTGAACCTTCAAGAAATTCTTGTAATCCCAATTCTACGATCGGTTGGAATATACTTTCGTGAAACCGGCCATTTCTTATTTCTTGGAAGTTAACTATGATTGTGTTTCGTAGTTCAACATTTATTTTGGAGAAGAATGAGATTGAGAATCGAACAGAGTTCTTTGAACTTTCAAGCTTAGAGAGAGAAGAGTATTGGAAGTGTGTTTGAAGAGAAAGGATTAGGTCCCCTTTTATAGCGTGAGCGGTTGGGTGCATTAAATGAGAATATTTTGAAAAATCAGACCGTTTATGTCTGGTCATAAATGCCTTCTCGATTTTCAAGAGGATAAGGGTATGTCTAGTCTATTCGGATCAGGCATGCTTCTTGAAAGCGGATATTTCTGTTTCCAAGAGTGATTTGATTTGGTTTGATACGGTGCATTTAATGTTGGTTATTTACTTTAGGATTTCTTTGATTTTTGATCGAAAAAGGAAAGAAATGTTTTTCATTAATGCAAAGTACTAAACCGGTAGTACAACAAAATTACCGGTTTAGGAAAGGATAAAGGAGATGAGGAAGAGTTTAAACGTTTGATGACCCGGCCGCTTGATTCCTCTTGGCCTTAGCTGCTTCCCACCGGTCGATCAGCTCTTGGATTCTCTCCTTCGTGAGCACATGCTTCGGATGGAGAGTGACGAAGGGTCCGGAGTGGATATTCAGGCTAGCACAAAAACTGCTTAGCTGAGGAGCATAGCCGGTTTTGTTTGAGAGAATCATCTTCTTCAGGTTGCTGAAGATGATCCAGGACCAGTTTACCAGTGTCCCAACCGTAACAGCAATCATCATCTCGAAGAGCCTCTGAGTGTAGTAGTATCCTTTCTCTCTACCCAGAACGGACTTTCCCAGAATCTCACAAAGAAGTTGGTATTTGTGAGAGAGTTGGCTTTTAGCACCCCAGGGTCTAACCGGGATGTCAGAGTTGGAGAACCGATGACACATTTCTTCAATGGTCACCGGAGAGTAGGTTAGATCGGTTACCCCTTCAGTGGGCAAACCGAAATATTCAGCGAAATCCGTCTCGCTGAATAGAAAGGACTGACCGTAGACTCGTGCAACGATTATGTCTCGGTGCACTTCCTTTGCAGTCTGGAAGAATTCATCAACTACTAGGTAGTCGAGGATGAATCTGTTTCCCAGAAATCCTCTTAGCCCGCTTCTTTCAACGGCTAAGAACATTTCTTTGACATCGTGATCTTCGTATTGATAAATCGAGTTGAAATCAGCCAAGAGAATTTTCTTTGCTAGTGGGTCGGAGTTCATATTCTTGAGGTAATTTGAGCTCAAGATAGTTTTTGTGAATAGTAAATTTTGTGAAGAGTTGTGAGGATTTGAGGGTGGTTTATATAGTCAGGGGTTCGGCTAGATCAATAGGTTAAGCATGCTTAGTGATGTCATCAATTAGTTACTAGGCTTTAACTTGTTGAAGTGTATAATGTTTATTTCCAATGCAAAGGTAATTATTACTAAGATATTCATCATGACAAAAATCTGTTGACAAAATGTGAGTCTCCCTCTCTTAATGATGGACACATGTCGTCATCTCGATTGAGGTAAACTATTTTATTAATTACAGGCTTCATTTCTCAAGGTATGCATGAAAACGCGGTTAGCTATCCCAAGTTAACCGGAAAAGTTCAATCCATCAAAACCAGAGTGTATTTATACTAATTGGTTTTCCATGGCCGGTTTTAATTGGATATTTTATTCCGATTGTGAAGAAATGTTGAGACATATCAATCATTTGTTCAGCTTTGGATTAAGTATATCCACTTCTACCAGGTCATTTCAACCGCCTAGTAAATGTTCATGTGGTTCGACATCATGAAGTGATCAGGCATAACCGGAGACTTCCTCCCAGATAGCATTCTTGAATTTTCAATGGCCTATTTGAATATGGTTTGAAAAGCGAGAGCTTCTCCCTGAACACATATCCCGGTTTTTCATAATTATGTATGTAAGCAGTATGTATGATCATGGTATAAGTTGCTTAACATCGGTAATTCCTAGAATATTTCTGAAATGAAAAAACTTAGCTTCCTGTAGCGGTTTGGTGAAGATGTCTGCTACTTGTTGCTCAGTTGAGACATATTCCAACAGGATGTGTTTCTCCTGAACATGCTCCCGGATGAAATGGTGTCTTATATCAATGTGCTTCGTTCTTGAGTGCAACACTGGATTGTATGTAATCGCTATCGCGCTGGTGTTGTCACAAAATATTGGTGATTCCTCAGCTACTACGCCAAAGTCCCTTAGTTGTTGTTGGATCTAGAGGAGTTGTGCACAGCAGCTTCCGGCTGCTATATACTCTGCGGTTGATGTTGCAACCGAGGTTTGTTTCTTGCTGCTCCAAGTAACGAGCCGGTCACCCAGGAATTGGCAGGTTCCACTTGTACTCTTTCTATCGATTTTGCATCCTGCGTAATCCGCGTCTGAGTAGCTTATGAGATTGAAACTTGAGTTTTTTGGATACCAAAGTCCCACTTCTTGAGTTCCCTTCAGATATTTTAATATTCTTTTAGACGTATTGTAATGTGATTGCTTTGGATTAGCTTGGAATCTCCCGCACACTCCAACCGCAAACAGAATGTCCAGCTGACTGGCTGTTAAGTAGAGCAATGATCCAATAATTCTCCTATATGCTATGATGTCAACGGCTTGACCATCCTCATCTTTGTCTAACTTTACGGAAGGACTCATTGGTGTAGCCGCCTCGGCGCATGTATCCATTCCAAACTTCTTTAGTAGTTCGGCTGTGTATTTTGGTTGGCTTAATAAAGTTCCGGCTTCAATCTGCTTAACCTGAAGTCCTAGGAAGAAACTTAGTTCTCCCATCATACTCATTTGAAATTTGTCAGTCATCATTTTTGAGAATTTATCACATAGTTTTGGATCGGTTGATCCAAAGATAATATCATCAACATATATTTGAACAAGTAATATGTGTTCCTTTTTCTCAAATTTGAAAAGTGTTTTGTCAACTGAACCTATTGTAAATTTGTGATCAAATAAGAATTGTGTTAACGTATCGTACCAGGCTCTTGGAGCCTGTTTCAAACCATAAAGGGCCTTGTTCAGCTGGTAAACATGATTTTCGTGTTCTGGATTTTTGAAACCTGGAGGTTGATTAACATATACCTCCTCATTTACCTTACCGTTTAGAAAAGCACTTTTAACATCCATTTGAAAAACTTTGAAATTTTTGAAAGCTGCATATGTTAAAAATATTCTAATGGCCTCAAGTCTAGCTACAGGGGAAAATGATTCTTCAAAATCAACACCTTCTTCCTGTTTGTAGCCTTGAGCCACTAACCGGGCTTTGTTCCTCGTAACCAAACCGTCTTCATTGAGTTTATTTCTGAATACCCATCGTGTTCCTGTAACCGGTTTATTTTTCGGTCTAGGAACTAGATACCAGACTTTATTTCTCTCAAACTCGTTTAATTCCTCTTGCATTGCTAGAATCCAATCGGGATCTGACAATGCTTTATCCACCTTTTTTCGGCTCAATTTGTGATATGAAAGCGGAGTTTTCATAGTGTTCCAAATTTTGTTACCTAGTTCGGACGGGTGAGGATATGTTACCTATTACTAGTTCAAGAGGATGATTTTTATTCCTTCTGAGGTTTATCCGACACGTGTCTACCAAGCTTTCGGTTGGCTGGTCAAGGTTAGACTGATCGGTAGGCTGAACAGAGTCAGACCGACCGATTTCTTCAGTCGAAGCTGAAGAGTCAACTTTCTGCGGTAAAGCAGCTTGAGCAGGCTGAGGTTCAACATCAACTGCTTGGTCATTGACAAATCGTCTAAAAACCGGAACTTCATCTTCATCATCAGAATAGATATTGAAATTTTCCATTCTGTTGTGAAGGTCGAAGGGTAAAGTAGTGTTTCGTTCAACCGATTCATCAAAAACAACGTAGGTTATTTCTTCAACTGTTAAAGTCCTAGTATTATATATCCTATAAGCTTTACTCACAGCTGAATATCCCAACATTATTCCCTCATCGGATTTAGCATCAAAAGCGGTAAAATAATTTTTGCCGTTGTTGTGAACAAAACATTTACTACCAAAAATTTGAAAATACCGTATGTTTGGAATTCAATCATGGTATATTTCAAAAGGAGTTTTAGAAAAACGTTTAGTTACTAAAGACCGGTTTTGTGTGTAGCATGTGGTATTAATAGCCTCAGCCCAAAACTTTTGAGCGATACCCGAATCGGCTATCATTGACCTTGCGGCTTCCTTGAGAGTTCGGTTTCTTCTCTCAGTCAGGTCGTTTTGTTGAGGAGTTCTAGCACTAGACAACTCGTGTCTAATACCGGAATCATCAAGAAAAGTGGTTAATCTGCTATTAATAAACTCAGTTCCTCTATCACTTCTGATTTTGTTTACTCGAATAGATTTCTTATTTTGTATTCTCAAAATCAATTTGATCAGGTTTGGAGTTGCTTGATTTTTAGAGGCTAGAAATATTACCCAAGTAAACTTAGAATAGTCGTCAATAACTACCATAGTGTAATGCATGCCTCCTAGACTGGTTACTCTAACCGGACTAAACAGATCCATATGCAAATGTTCTAAACAACGTTCAGATTGATAATTTCCTTTACTTTTGAAAGATGACTTTATTTGTTTACCCATTTGACATGCAGCACATACTTTATCTTTTGAAAACTTAACATTTGGAAAACCGTAAACTAGTTCTTTGGAACATTTAAAGTTAATTGTTTTGAAGTTCAAATGGTTTAGCCGTTTATGCCAAAGCTAGTTTGGATCATTTCCAGCTATCATGCATACAGGTTTTTCAAAATCAGTTTTCCAATCAACTTTGTAAATATTTCCCATTCGGTTGCCGGTCAAAAGAATGTCATTTTGATGATTTTTAACTAAACATGCATTCTTATGAAATTCAACTTTATAACCTACATCACACATTTGACTTATACTTAATAGGTTAAAATGCAAGTGTTCCACCAGTAATACATTATTTATGGATAGGTTACCATGGACAATCTTACCCTTGCCCACGGTTTTACCTTTCGAGTTGTCATCAAATGTTATGACTGCTCCGGTTTCATACTTGATGTCGGTTAGTAGTTCATCGTTGCCGGTCATGTGTATTGAGCATCCGCTGTCCAGATACCATTCCGAGTTTTTAACCGGTTGCTTCTCCTAACCTGCAAAAGAAAGTTATTTACACCTTTTTGGTACCCACATTTAGTTGGGTCCATGGTTGATTAGTCCCTTTGGGATCCAGACTTGGATAAGTCGGATCACTTTCCCGGTATCTGCTCTTATAATGTTTGGCTTAACTTCTTGATCCTTGCTCACGAATGCCTTATGTTATGGTGATGAGTGTCTTTGAGACCTAGATTTACTTGTGTTATGTTGTTTATTTTCTTTCCGGTCGTTTTTCCTTCTCTCAGGATGAAGCCAGTTTTCTAATTCAGTCGGACTCACATATTTAAGTTCTTTTTCCGGTTTTAGATCACGTGCTTCCTCATTTTCGGTTGATGAACTCTTGACAAATCTTATGAATGGAAGATTGTCTTTTGTGAGTTTCATTCCGTTAGGTTGATTTGATTCGTTTTGTTTGTTTTGTTCATAACCGATACCAAATCTACACTTAGGGTGTCTTTTATAATTACACATCCGTTTTACGGCTTGACGAGATCTCTCCCACGCAGCCGTAACATACAGTGCTCGTTCATCGATTTCAGTTACCGGTTGAACTGTCTCCTCATTTTCTAAGGATAGTTCATCTGGTTCATACATTGCAGTTTCGCATGACTTATCAGCGATACCACTTGACTCTACGGTTTTAGGTTCTACCGGAGTCGGTATGTATGCAGATATGTTTCTGAACTCAGCGACCATTTCGTTGAGTGTAGAAATCAAATCTTCCTTAGTGAACTCATCAGAAGAGAAATCAAATACCTCTTCGTCGTTTGTCATGAAGCATGTCACTCTTTCTTCATTATCTTCGTTGTCGGAGTACGCCCATTCGCTTCCACCGTCGGATGCAATGAGTGCTTTCTGTATTTCCTTCCCTTCGTCGGCATGCTGGTCATCATTTCTCTGGTAGTCGTTCCGTTGGTTATCATTTCTCCGATAGTTGTTCCCTTGGTAGTTGTTACCCTGGTACCGGTTACCTTGGTAGTTGTTGCCTTGATAGTTGCCTTCCAGTTTTCTGTCGTCTCTTCTCGGTTTCCTACACTCTGACCTGAAATGTCCAAAACCATCACAGTTATAGCATCTTTTATTGGATTTATCTACATAATTATATCTAAAGTTGTTGTTAGATTGTGGCTAGTTCTTCTTCATGAATCTCCCAAATTTCTGAGCTAACATCGCCATCACATCTTCACTGATCTGATCAGCGTTCTTGACTGGAGCGGAACGGTTGATACTTGGACCGTTGGTTCCACCGATGTAACCAAAGCTCTGGTTGCGGTTGACGTGGATGCTTCATCTTCGATTCGAGACTTAATCTCGAACTCGTAAGCTTTTAGATCCTCAAACACGTCATGCAACTTCATCTACCCGAGGTTGCTTGATTCCCTCATCACCATGGTTTTGATATCCCATGTGCTCGGCAGTGATCTTAAAGCTTTAATGATTACTTTTCGGTTGTCGTATTTCTTTCCGAGTGTTTGAAGCTCGTTGACCACGCTGGTGAACCGGTTGCTGAATTCCTTCATATTTCCCCTGGTTTCATCCTGATGTTTTCATATTTCTGTGTAGCCACCAAGATTTTGTTCTCCTTTTTTCTTTCGTTTCCTTCATGAATCTGAATGATCGTTTCTCAGGCTTCCTTTGCATTATCACATGATGATATCTTGTTTAAGGAATTATCGTCTATAGCCTTATAGATGTGCCTCATGCAATGGTTGTCCAAGTTACTCCGTCTTCGATCTTCATTTGTCCATTCGTCTAACTCCTTGTTGATTTTGATTGGCCCTTCTTTCAGAACTCGGCTCATCTCATCATCTAGCGTGATCAGATGTGGATACATCTGTTTCTTCCAACTGCTAAACGCTTCACTGTTTAGCATTGGTGGCTTGTCGCTGTGGGTCATGCTTCCCATCTTCTTCGGTTGCTTGAGTGCTAAGAACCTCGCTCTGATACCACTTGTTAGGATCGGGGACGCCCTTGGAGGACCGGAGTGTTTCCGGTTTTGGAAGGGTGGCCGCTTGCAACACACAACACACAATTTGGTGATAGTCCGGTTAGAGACTATAACCGTTCTCAGTACTTCGCAAACTGTCATAAACTCTTGAACCGGGTTCAAGGGCGGAAATTTTTGTTTCAGTCTGAAGCAACGTATGCGACTTAGTTTTGATGAGATTAACAAGGAGTCGGTTAGATGGAGTGTATGAACCGATTTTTGATTTAAGGAGTAAGATTGTTTTGGTTTGTGGTTAGGTTAAGTGAGTAAGCAGGAAATAAAGGAAATAACACGAGACAAGATTTTTTATGGATGTTCGGAGCAAACCCTCCTACGTCACCCCTTCTTCTCAGGTTATGAGAAGGATCTCCACTAACTTTCAAAGTTACAACGGTTACACAGCCGGTCGAGCCTAACTCGCTACTCGCCGGTTACACCAACTCACTCTTGATGTAATACAATAACACAACACAACAATAGCTTTCGGTAAATGACACAACAGTTTTGGATCGCGCGTGAGATTTCTTTATCTCTCTAAGATTTTTAATGAGGTCGCTTCGTCTTCCTTTTATAGTGAAGATGATCCCAACGATCATTTTCTTCTCTCACCGTGAGATTGGTTAATTCTGAGTCACGCCGGTGCGGAGAGGTTGCTTGCACGTTTCACCTTCCTAACACTTGGCAAGCATGCAAATACTCCTCAGGTAAAGATGACGTAGCCGGTTTGCATATTCGAACACGTGTCAGGCATGCACCCTCCAGCTGTCAAAGTCGGATCAGTAAATCATCATTGTTTTTATCGCATGCCTCTGATCGGATCTTATCTTCTTTTATTTCTCCGAGACACGTCTATTTCGTCATATTACGTCATCTCTATAGATTTTAGTTTCCGGTTGACTCTTACATAGTATAGTCCAGCTGGGATGTAGACTTTTCTTTGCTAGCCGGTCCCTTGAGAATGTTGAAACCGGTTCCTCTTGATCTTGACTTGATCACTTGGAACTGGATTTCTTTGAAGTGTTCTTCAGCCGGTTTGTGAGGCTCTAGCCGGTTTATGCAGTTCGATCTGTTCCTGCACATTGAAATTAATAGTTGTTTAGTTTTCTGGTCGGTTCCAAAAATTAACCTTACTTAATTTTTCTATCACATCAGTTGCAACATCAACTGTAAAGGCGGAGTATCTTGCGGCCGGCAGCTGCTGTGCTCAACTCCTCTAGATCCAACAGTAACTAAGGGATTTCGGCATCATGGTTGAGGAATAACCGATCTTCTGCGACAACACAAGTGTCATTGCTATCACATATAATCCGGTGTTGCATTCAAGAACAAAGCATATTAATATCCGATATCACTTCATCAGAGAACATGTACAGTAGAAACATATTCGGCTGGAATATGTTTCCACCGAGCAACAAGTGACAGATATTTTCACTAAGCCGCTACAGGAAGTTAAGTTTTCTTACTTCAGAATTATTTTGGGTCTTACTGATAGTAGTCAAGTTATTCCATAGAACACCGGCATGCATTTAGAGAGAAATCCACTCACAAAGAAAACTAACATTTGCACTCATGAAAAAACGGGCATAATCTCATGGAGAAGCTTTCGCTTCTCAAATATCATGTCTTCGGCATTGCATTTAAACCGGTCAGTCTCTTCAAATCTAAGTATTTTTAAAAAAACGATCGTATATTTACTTTCATATATGGAACGAGTCATCAGACAGATAAAACTAAATGGTTGGTCCCTTTTGAAACCGGTAAATCATTCTACTAGAAAGAAATGTACAAAACCGAACTACTTAAGTAAATTAGTAAAACCAATCAGTTATTTATGAATGAATAACTACCGCCCAACAAAAAATTACGGTTATATGCGGAAGCGGTTTCTCTTCAGGATCAAATAATCGATCGCAATAAATCTGATTTTATGGACAGCTGACTGGTTCACTACATAGAAATTTCGGTAGTCTCATTTCAATTTCAAAATGGAATAGCTGGCCAATGCTTAATGAGTATTTGTCTGAACATTTTCCTTATGAAAAGCAAATAGTCATTCCTCAAACAACGTGTCGGCTTATGTCTATCATCATTCAAAGAAGGGGACTGACATATCACTAAAACATCATATTTTTGGAAATGAAAAAGATAGCCTGTTTCTTTGACCATTCTAAATATTACTCTTATTGGCTTAAACAATCCCCAAGACATTCCAATGAGCAAAATCCTTATCCTATTTATATAATACCGACAATGTAAGAATCAAACCACCAAGAATACTTCCATCTCAATCCATTTCAAATAAAAGATGTATCCTACTCTCTCAAATAATACTCTTTTCGTAGATTTTGAGTCAGCTTTATCCTGTGAAGATAATGAAGTCTTTGTCATGTTCAGGTCTCTTCAGGCAACCGACCTGAGACCTTTCCTAGAAGACCGGTATTCCATAAATACCGGAGTTGTTCTCGAATTTTTTCAACCGCACAAGTGATCTGTGAGGATCTTATCCTTGCCACTATTCGAGGTCAGGAATTTGTCTTCAGTGAGATAGACTTTGCACGAAGCTGGGAGCTCCCTACTGAAGGGTTCTCTGACCTCTCATTTTCTTATGAAGTCATAAATTAAATGCGTCATCACTTTTCAAACTCTCTTGATCTGGTCAAAACATATGGAGCAAAAGCATCCCTCCAGCCTGAGTTTCAAATATTGAGTGAGATCCTCGGCAAAAATTTCCTTCGGAAGGAGTCCACTCAGTATTATTCCAAGAGAACCTTCAAATTGATGGTGGCCATCAATAAAGGCATTCCGGTAAACTAGTAGAGGACCATCTTCGACAATTTGAAGAAGATGATCTCTTTGGAAAAAATGATGACCAGATATGCTCCTAAGCTTTGCGGTCTATTCTTTGATATCGACATCTTCCTTGGTCAAGGTGTTCCTCTCTATCCAACTCAACTCCTCACAAGGGATCGCCTGCATGCGTATATCGACCGGGTATTGAAAACCGGAATTAGAAAAGAGTCAACTTTTGGATCCTCAAATCAGTAGATTTATGTATTAACCTCTCTAAAAAACCGATCATTTTGCTTCATGTATCGGTCATGTTTTTTAATGAAATATCGGTTTTAGTTAAACTTAGGTTTTTTAAATAATCAACTTCATAAAATTTCAAAGTAATTTCAATAAACCGGGCACACTCTCAGGGAGAAGCAGTCGCTTCTCATAAATCGGTCGTTTTCAAATTTCGGTTCAAATTCAAATTCAAAAGGCTAATAAATGAATAAATTGTCGTTTCGAATCTAGTCAATTAATCTTGACCAGTTAGTTACATCACATTTTCTTGAGATTCTCTGTAAAAGTTAAGCGCCTTCCCAATGCTTAAAAGCATCCTTTCAGGAAATGTGAAAAGGTGTATCATAATGGACAGCTCCATTCATTCAATGTGATCTTAAATGCTCTTTCACCAGATCTCTATTTAAACAAGCAAATCATCCAAAAGCAAACCACAACAAATCTAAATCTTTTCTCTCTCTCAACCTTTGAAGTTCTTCTCCTTAACCTCTCCTCAAAAATGAGTCTATCATCTGCTTGTGCATCCCTTATTGTGGATTTTGATTATGTTCTAACCATTGATGATAATGAAGCTAGAGAACTTGTTTTCAAAAATCTGAAGAGCTCAGGTCTACGCAAATTTCTTGAAGGATCTCGAGTGATCCTTGAAGAAGAGATTGTTCAGTTCTTTTCTAAGGCCGACATCATAAACGGCTCAATCGTAACCCGGGTGAAAGGTGAACCTATCACAATTGCCGAAGAACTATTCTCTTAGTTCTTCGAATTGCCATATGAAAGTTTTACCGATTTCCCTCCATCATTAGACAATTTCAATCAAGAAATGGCATTTTTCTTTTCAAAAACAATGACTCCGGTCGAAACTCATGGAGTCAAGTCCAACCTATGCAGTCACATCCAAATCCTCAACGACATAGTCGGTAGATCCATCCTGGCAAAGGAGTCAACCCACTTCTACACTAGGAAAATTTTTGACATGATGACCGCTATAAGTTGCGGTCATTCAATCAACTGGTCTTCCATCATTTTTGATAACTTGAAACATATAATTTATCATGGAAGGATCGGCTATGCTCCCCAAATCAACAGTTTCCTCATCTCTCTCAATCTCAACTTCGGACTAGAACACCCTATAAGTCAATCTAACATTTTAACCAAGGAGAACACAGAAAGATGGATGTAGAAGGTGGATAGGAATTAAATTATCTTTTTCATGTGTTTATTTTCGGTGATGAAAAGCCGGTTATTTTGCTTCACAACCGGTTTTTGCATCCTTAAAACCGACCGTCCTATGTTTGAAATAATAATATTATAACTTAGTCGTATTTATTAAATACTTCTTCATACTTAATTTAATTCGGTTCTATTAAAAACCGCCACATTAATTACCATCTGTATTAATTACCGGTTTTATTTATTCTTACCGTCAAGTTTTATCGCCAAATCCATTTTGGAGGGAAAAAAGCGTCTTTTTGAGACGTGGGCAATATGGTTACGTGTGACGGTTCGGTGATTCAACCGTCACAATCATCCTATATAAAGGCACACTTGCACAAATTTTAAATCACAAAATCATCATTCCCCACAAGATTAATCTCATTGTACTCTCTCTCTAAAATTCTCTTCATCTTCAAACTATAATCATGGGAAGGGATAATGCACTTTTTACTCACATTGTCCAGGTTTATTTCGCCTACATCAAGAACGGTGGTTCGATCGAAGTTCAAAGGATTATGGAAACTGTCAAGGAATCTGGGTTGGAGCATTTTCTCGATGGATCGATGATCTTCTATCAAGATGCGGTTCAGGAGTTCTTCAAAACTGCAAAGATAAAGAAGAACCACATTCATGCTGAGGTGAATGTAGTAAAGTTTGAGATATCTGAAAAAGTGTTTTCCGAACCTCTTCAACTTCCGACAGAGGGGCGGGACTTCTCCACCGAATTATCAGAATCCGCAACTCTCAACATTCAAATGATCATCTCTAATACCGATGAACCAGTGCAGTTCAACGGAATGAAGAACTCTATGGGTTTCGAATACCGGATTCTTTGCGATAATGTGTCAAAGGCGCTTCAAGCCAGAGGAGGAAAATTTGACAGTATTACTCGATTGAAATTCGATATGATTCTGTTAGGTAACCGAATCAACTGGGGAACGTGTTATTCGAAATTCTATGTGAAATGGTATCTCCTAAGACTAACCAGTGCTTAGGCTACGCTATGCAAATCGGCAAAATTCTGGGCCATCTTAATATTCTCACTAGTCTATGTATAATTCTCTCAAATAGCAAACTTTTAAACTCTAGCAATATTGAGAATCGCCTTGTTAGAGCTAACAAGGGCAAACAACCTAAGGGTACAGAACCCAAGGGTAAAGAACCCAAGGTTAAATAATCAAAGGGCAAAGTATCCAAGGGCAAAGAACGGGTGCCCAAGGTACCTGTGATAACACCGGTTGTTGAAGAAACTGTTGGTTCAAATAATTTTGACTAAGGGTCAACGTATTTTGACTAATGGAATTTTGATGATGTGTTAGTATAAAACTTAATTTAAGTCGTCTAATTGTTTTTTGGTGCAGGTGTATCGAAAACATGTTATATTAGACTAAGTCTGAATGAGGTTCATTAGACTGATTGGCCATTAGATGCATTTAGTTAGACATGTAGTCTAATAGATACGTAGTTAGATATGTAGTCTAACAGACGTAGTTAGACGTGCAATCTAACAGACGTAGTTAGACGTGCAGTCTAACAAACGTAGTTAGACGTGCAGTCTAACGGATACGTAGTCAGACGTGCAGTCTAACAGACGTAGTTAGATGTGCAATTTAACAAACGTAGTTAGACGTGCAGTCTAACTCCTTCAGATTAGTCTGAAGGGAACCTTAGTTAGACGTGTCGTCTAACAGATGAGAGTTAGACGTGTAGTCTAACTCCTTCAGATTAGTCTGAAGGGAACCATAGTTAGACGTGTCGTCTAACAAATGAGAGTTACACGTGCAGTCTAACTCCTTCAGATTAGTCTGAAGTGAACCGTAGTTAGACGTGCTGTCTAACAGATGAAAGTTAGACGTATAGTCTAACTCCTTCAGATTAGTCTGAAGGGAACTGTAATTAGACGTGTCGTCTAATTGATGAGAGTTAGACGTGTAGTCTAACTCCTTCAGATTAGTCTGAAGGGAATCATAATTAGACGTGTCGTCTAATTCTATTAGACCAGTTGGTCTAATGGATCCTGCTATTAGACGTGGGTGTCTAATTTCATTAGACTTGTAAGTTTAAGTGAAAAACGTTTAATGCCATGCTTAAGCAGTTGCTTGAAGCTAGCATCCGTCTACCCACGATCAACTGGTTGTATGCTACTCCTGCTCCACTTTTCCAGTGCAGATTAGTACGACAGCCAGTTGCAACCAATTAACTAATGCCACGTAAGCAAATATTTTTCCCACTACTTGTTTTTGCAGGAATATCCTAGAAGAACATTTGGCGCACTACCAGATTGGTACGGCCACGATCCTAGTGCTCAGAGTCTGTTGTGTACTATGGAGGCGTTCAAATGGAAGTTAGCAACGTGTCATTATGTTAGGGTCTAAAATCAAGGCCTCGGTCCTAGAATAAATTCCAGCAACCTTTCTCGGCACCCGATCTCGGTCTTATGGTGCACATGGGCCAGATTTCTGTTTTGTTGTTTTATTATTTTATTTTGCTTTCCTTTTCTACTTTACAAACCGAATTCTATTATTTTCTTGTATTTGTTATAACCGAATATTATGGGGCAAGACATCACCTATATAAGGATGATCTTTCTTCCCCAAGGACCCATGAATAGAATGATTTAGATGTGACTTCGCCCCTATTCGTCTATTATTATTATTATGGACTATTTGGTATAAACCAATAGTAATTCTCTTCGCACCCTTGATTCTTCTATCCCTTTCCCCCCAAATTCTCTATCAAAAACCTTCCGTTGTCCTTTGATTGTAGAATTTCCACCGGTTTTATAGATCAAGAACTTGATTCTTGAACCCAAAACACATCTTACGAAATAAGTAGTAACATTCTTGGTATCAGAGCAAGACGATTCTCAAATGAAAGAAACCAGATAGCAGCAAAGATGGATGATCTTAAGACCCTACTCGAAGGGCTGACCCATCAATATGCCTCCATGAATGCTGCCCTGCAACAAAATATGACCGAACAAGCTGCCTTGCACAATGCCTTTCAGCAAAATATGGACAGAAGGTATGCTGCTGGAAAAAGCTTGACAACCATTGAAAAAGGTGCGTTTAATAATGGCCAAAATCCCTGCACCCGACCCTATAATATTGCATCCTGCTACCTTCCTCCAACCCGACTCACAAATATTGATATTCCTGAATTTGATGGGACTGATTTGGAGGGCTGGCTCTTATTTGCCGAGCAAATATTTAGGGAGAGCAAGACGAATGATGCCACAAAGCTGGACATTGTCCGCACTCACTTCTCAAAAGAGGCAAGAACGTGGCATGAATCATATTTGCGGAATCGCAACCATATGGAAGCATTGACGTGGCATAAATTCAAGAAAGATCTCTTGCTTCGATTCGGTCACAGGCCCTTGTACAATGTCAAACCGCCGCTGCTGCCCAAACCATGCATTGTTAACACGGTCTTGGCTTAGCACAAAATGGGAGCCCAATCATAGGTGCAAATCCAGATTGTTCATGGCCCCGGCTAATCAGCAAGAAGTTCAAGAACTCGTTCAAGAACCCGTCCAAGAATCAGATTTTTATGACCCACCTTTGGTGCTTGAGACAAGGGACGAACGTGTCATTATCTTGCACACTTTCTCGGTCCAGCAAGGTGCCCCTCGGTCGCGGGTCAACATAATACAAGGCAGCCATCTAGAAAAGGCCTCGAAAATCATAATGTTGCTGCCACGGTACAAATAAAGAGCAAAAACGAATGCCTAACTGTTTCACTGTTTTAGAAGACGCTCCTGAAAATTTCCAAAAAATAATAAAAGGGCTCACCCAGCAACCCAACAACCAAACACCAGCCAGGAAGGTAGTCGGAAGACATGGCTATATTGTTGCGCATGTGTTGCTGGTGTGGATAAAGGACTGGGCTTGGTTGTTTGAAGACATTCTAGAGTATGCCCGGAAGAAAGATGACCATTTTGCTGCACTTGGCGTGCTGGGCCGAAGGAAGGACTGGTTGTGGAGCATGAAGACCGAAGGCTTCTAAGAAATGCGGTCCTAAAACTCCGACACTTGCTGGACTTGCTGAAGTCCGACCGAATTCTTTGAAATATTCAGCATGCGCATTAGAGGCTCGGTAGACTCGGCAGACCACGGTCTTTTTCGTCGAGGGCGACGAATTTCGAAGGGGGAGATAATGTTAGGGTCTAAAATCAAGGCCTCGGTCCTAGAATAAATTCCAGCAACCTTTCTCGGCACCCGATCTCGGTCTTATGGTGCACATGGGCCAGATTTCTGTTTTGTTGTTTTATTATTTTGTTTTGCTTTCCTTTTCTACTTTACAAACCGAATTCTGTTATTTTCTTGTATTTGTTGTAACCGAATATTATGGGGCAAGACATCACCTATATAAGGATGATCTTTCTTCCCCAAGGACCCATGAATAGAATGATGAAGATGTGACTTCGCCCCTATTCGTCTATTATTATTATTATGGACTGTTTGGTATAAACCAACAGTAATTCTCTTCGCACCCTTGATTCTTCTATCTCTTTCCCCCCAAATTCTCTATCGAAAACCTTCCGCTGCCCTTTGATTGTAGAATTTCCACCGGTTTTATAGATCAAGAACTTGATTCTTGAACCCAAAACACATCTTACGAAATAAGTCGTAACACATTATTGAAAATTCGACCGTTGGTACCTGCTCTCTATTTAAATATCTTCAAGGACAACGGAAGAACTACTGGATTTACAAAGAGATATCGATCTAACAATTGCTGAACTTACTCACGAATTGTTTTCTTGTTTTACTGTGTGTTTATCAAGAGAGAGATAGAATCAAAGTATTGTCTAGCTGAGTGATATTCTTCAATATATTGTAAGTTGAACAGAGCTTTTTCTGTTCAACTGTGAGCTAGTCGTTTAATTGTATTCGATTCTAAGAAACGTATATTGAATCCCTCCGGTGGTTGGAAGAATGGGTGACGTAGGAGAGTTTGCTCCGAACATCCATAAATAACTCTTGTGTCGTTTATATTCTGTCATCTTCTCATTCTTTTGTTCTTAGCTTCAAACCTGAGCAAACGTTACCGCACTTGAATCGTTCAAGAGTTTATAAGGGTTTGTGAAGAATAGAAAGTGATTTAAATCCCTAACAGGATTTCTATCCAATTGTTTATTCGAAGCCGTTATCAATAGCCAGACCCCCGTCTTTATCGATTATGCCGATCCTTTCAGAAACCGATAGTGAAGAAATCGAATTCGGTCCCAAGCTTCCCGCTCCAGAAAACCGCGCAGCTTCACCGATCAGACTTCAAGCCCGTGCCGAGTCTACTACCAGCGTTGTCAGTCGTTCTAAAACAAATGGGACTTCTCTCCCTAAACAAACCGCCCACCCTAAGGTAAATATACCAACTTCATCTCCTATTTCTTCTCTTAAAGATACTTCAGTACTACCGGTTGCGCTTGTGGTTTTAGAAGCTCAACCGATAGTATCAGATATTATAAATAATGTTGTGGCTGGGGTCGATCGGATGGCTGAAACCGATCAGACAAATGATGATGGTGCGACCGATCGGATTGCTGAAACTGACCGGACATGTCTTGAAAATAAAGAAGATCGGCTAACCGACAAGGATCAAGAAAAAAAACGAGACCAGGGAGCCGACAAAATCTGACATCGGTAATCCAGAGATCAATGAAGAAAATCAGGAAAAGGTCCAGAATGAAACATGGGTCATTCCAAGTCCTTGTGAGGAGTAAATCGATGCTATTATTGAAAATTCTGATGAATCAGCGGGCCTCTAAAGAAATGAGAAAGAGGCGGAAAATATTGTGACCGGTATACTAAAAGAGGTTGATAAAAAGGCTTTGGAGACCTCCAATATATTCTATGCATGGGCAAATGCAAGAATGGAAATAAGTTTCAAAGATGTACTCCCTGAGGTATCGGAGGAAGAGAAATGGTTGGCCCTATTGTCTTTAGAAGAGGTGGCTCTCGATTTAGTAAGAACTACCTATGTTCATGAAGTTCTAACCAGATATCACATTGCCGAAACGAATGCTAAGAAGAGAGCATTATCACCGATCATTGAAAAGAGAGAGCAAGATTTAAATTTAAATGGGGATTCCACTAGAGTTGATGATATTATTCTTACATTGCTCAAAACGGTCATGGAGGATCTTATTGCAATTGTTTACAAGGTTGAAGAAAAACTGATTGAAGAAGAGCATATTCACCGAGATGAAATACAAGATGAGAAATCCTGCTTTGAAGTCAGTCAATCTTGTAAACTAGCATGGACCCCATCAGTAGAACAAGAGATGTTTGATGGAATAGAAACCAAGGAAGAACGTCGAGCTAAGTTAGAAGAAAAGTACTCTTCCGGTCAACCGAACTCTCCTTCCAAAAGGTCGGAAAATGATGAAGAAAAAGACAAGGAAAACTCCAACCCGTCTCTCACTAAACCGGTCAATTCTCCCTCGGGTAAGTCTTCTGACCGAAATAAGTCAAGAGAAACTAGTGTTGACAGACCGTCCGGAACCGAAATATCTCTTCATGCCAATTCTCATGGGGCGCCTCCGGTGCAACACTGGTCTGTCATCTCACCGCTTCCAATCTCTTAAGAAGGTCTCAAGATGCTCATTGAGGAAATGATTCAAAAATCTATGGCCCCATGGTAGACATCCATGAGGCTCAAGTAACCGAAGTTCTTAGTGAACGTGTCTCATCATCTCAATCCCACGATATCAATCTAGCGCAAGTATAGGAGGTAGTTTCTCAAACTCTATCTTCGGTTCAAACCATGTCATTACAGCTCTATGAGCTGGTAAAGAATCAAGGCGCTACCGACGCGGAAAAATTCTTGATGCATGAAGAGGTTGCCTAGAGGTTTCAAAAAGAAGAGAATGCAAAGGCTAAGGCAGCTGAGCTAGCCAATGAGGAAGCGGCTCGAATAATTCAGGAGGAAATTAATAAAGAAAAAGATGAGTCTCCTCCGATTGCCAAGAAGACTAGAGCGGCTAAAAGAAAAAGAGTTCAACAGTCTGAAATAGTAAACGCGCGACCGGAAATTGTAACACCGACTGGAAATCCTACTTTAGGCACTGAAAATCTGAACTGTGAAGAAGATGAAGAGGATAAACAACCCTTGAATCGAAGACTGAGAAAAATTTCCCAACCGATCGAGGTAATACCACTTCGAGCTGTCCCACATAGTGCCCGGTCAAACCGGAGAATTCGTAGAGGTGGTGAAAGTTCGGTCGATAATGCTTTACAAAGTGAAAGAAATCCCGAGTTTGATATTCATGTACAATCGGTAAGGAGTTGTGAGTACAACGTTCCCGGACAACTAGGCTTCGGTTTTGTGCGCAGATTCTTCAATGACTTGATAAACAAACCGGATGAAGGGAGACACTAATTCTTACCTATTTTCTTATCTTTATGTTATAATGTTTCTTTTACAGCTATTACTTTGGGAATTTGTGACTATTTTTGGGAACTTAATGATCCGGTTTTATTTTCTAAATGTTGGTTTTGATAATTTAAAATAAAAATATCAAAAAGGGAGAAATTGCTAAAAAAAATAACTTACAAAAAAAATTTCAAATTTTTTATCAAATCTCAAATTAAATTTAACTTGCCAGCAATTACAAGTTTTGAATATTTAACTTAAATAATCAAAAGGGGAGAAATTGTTAGATAAAATAGATAGTTAATTAGTATGTAATTAATTATCTAAAGAACCTAACCAAATCAACCGTTTGTACAGGAGATGCGGGGATCGATCATATCCTCAAAACAGCCTTATCAATCTAGACCGGTCGACCGATATCCAAGAGGCAACGCAAACCAGGATTCTCTAATTAAACCATCTATTCGGCTATCTTTACAACAAAACAAGTAGAGAATCGACTCGGCAGAGAAAAACGGCTTTACAGATCATTTGTATAATCGGTAAACCTATCATCTATATACCTCGAAGAGAAATCGGCTTTTATTCTTCCTTAGTGTGTCTGGTCGACCGATATTAAAAGGACGGCGCAACCGATGATCTGACTGATAAATAATACTTGGTGCAATCCTAAGCTACTATACAAGATATAAAATGACCGATAGGCTGACCGATCAGATCCAAGATATGGAACCAGTATTGTGATAAAACATATTTAAACTAGAACGGCTGGAAGTTTCCATTTTGGTGCAATTCAGAAGACTTTGGGAATATGCAGAAGGAAGATTTCTAGTGTACAAACAGTTATTGCCTTTTTGATACATTCTGATGATACACTTTAGGAAGCAGAAGATTGTCAAAAGTGATCAGATACCTATTTTGGTATAAGTTCAATAGTAGTCCCCAAGGAGCAGGTATCTGTCAAACCACTCTAAATGATCAAATCAATAGAAGAAAAACCTGTTGGTTGATATGTTTCTTGGGAAGTATCAACTGCATTTAATGCAATGTTATACCTACTTGACCGACCAATGCAAGTATCCGTTGAATGAGAAATATGACCGTTGTCATATTTCACTATTTAAGAGAAGCTTGAAGAACTGTAGCAAGACACGAAGTGACTAATACCAAGAACATATACAAGAATACAGAGAGCAAGATAACAATTGAATCAAAGCCTAAATTGTTCTCGTTTACATATTGTCCAAAGTGCTGAGTGTATTACAATTCCATTCATTATGTGTAAGAAGTGAGAGTTGCAAGTCAATAATGAGTAGTAAATAAGCATCGGTTATTTGACGTATTGTAAAGTGTGTTGAATATTCTTAGTGAATATCCTTCTCAAATTTGAGAAGAAGGGGTGACGTAGGAGCTTTATCTCCGAACATCCATAAATCTTGTGTTGTGTTTCTTCTCCATTTCATACCTTCCTATTGTTGTCCAATTTGTGTGTGTGTTGCTTCAAATCGAAACAAACATTTCCGCACTTGAACTCGGTTCAAGAGTTTGTGACGATATGTGTAGTATTAAGACCGATATTAACTTCTAACCGAGTTAGTATCACCCGGAGTATTGTGTAAGCCTTCATCCAAGAGAGACCCCGGTCTCCCTCGGTGATCCCGATCCTAACAAAGGAACAATCCACATGGAAAACAAAAGTGGTTCTCCATCACTTGTGCTAAAAGTGGTGCATGTTCTACAAAGGAAAAAAATTACAATGTAGACCTTCCACCAAGACGAACTGTAAGGCTAAGATAAATGTTGCAGTTCGAAATGAATGTGTTGTTGAGATAACAAGTGTCTTCCTTGACCATAACCATATCTTGAGTCTTGGAAAGTCTAGACATCTTAGATCTCACAAGGATCTAGATCCAAGTGCGAAGAGAAGATTAGATTTAAACGAAAAAGCTGGAATTGCTTTGTCAAAAACATATTAATCACTTGTAGTTAAAGTTGGTGGATATGATAATATGACTTTTGATGATAAAAGCTACAGAAACTATATTCAAAATCTAGGCAGTTACAGATAGGAAATGGTGATGTTGAAGCTCTATGTCAGTATTTCTATCGAATTCAAAGCAGATATTTAAATTTTTTTATGTATATGATGTGGACAAGGAAAATCGGATAAAGAATGTCTTTTCGGCTGATGGAAGATGTAGGGTTGCATACGAGTACTTCTCGGATATCATCACATTTGACACAACATATTTGACGAACCGCTATGATATGCTATTTGCTCCTTTTGTCGGTGTTAATCATCATAGACAATCAATTTTTTTAGAATGTGGATTACTGTATAGTGAAGATTTAGAGTCATTTATTTGGCTTTTAATGCATGGTTGACATGTATGGACGGACGTGCTCCAAAGGCAATAACCACTGACCAATGTCGATCAATGGCCATTACAATTGAAAATGTATTTCTGAACACCCATCGTCGATTTTGTTTTTGGCATATAATGATGAAACTCTCCACCAAATTGTTTACACATGCTCATTATAAAAGTATAAAAAGACATTAAAGAACATTGTCTACAACTCAATCACAATCCAATAGTGTGAAGATAGTTAAATGAAAATAATAGATGAGTTTCAGTTGCAAAACAATAATTAGTTGAACTCCTTGCACGTAGAACGTACAAAATGGATTCATGTGTATGTTAAATGCTACTTCTGGGCAGACATGTCAATATCTCAAAGAAGTGAATTTACGAATTCTTTTTTTTATGATTATGTTCATTCTATAACATCCCCAAAACAATTTGTAGAGAAGTATGGCAGGGCCCTTAAGAGGAACATAGAGAAGGAACAAAAATTGGATTCTCATTCTTATAATTCTACTATTCCAATTGTGAGTGTGTATTCATTGGAAAAACAATTTTATAGTGTATATACAAACAACATTTTAAGTTATTCCAGAATGAGGTAAAGGATTTAATGTTATGTGACACCTCCATACTTGAAGACGATGGGACAACAATTTCATTTGGGGTGGTGGAGACCATATAAGGCCATGATGGAAAACATTGGAGAGATATTTTTATAAAGGTAAACTTCAACCAGACAAGGGCTTCTATAAACTATCATGTAAATTATTTGAGTTTAGAGGACTCTTTTGTAGACATTGTTTGGCAGTTGAGAAGAATGAAGGTGAATATGGTACCGAATAATTATATATTGGACCGTTGGTGCAAAGAATTGAAAAGTGGTTATAAAAGTATCAATAAAATTTATGATTCTGATATGGGTGACATTAAAATAAATCAGTATAACTATCTAACTCCAATGATGCAAGATCTCTAACAGATTGTAGTTCAATCTAGTCATAATACTTATTTTTTGGCTCAAGTGGTCAAAGAAGTGAAGGAAAAGTTCATTGCATATTCGACAGCATTCACTTCTACACCAATAACTTATGCACATACATCTTCTACACCAACACCTTCTGTACCAACACCTTATGGACCAACATAATTGATCCACTCTCCCGTGAGAGTAAGGGTTAGAGGTCGACCACCCACTAAACGTAAACAAATTTTATTCGAAAGAGTTATGAAGAAAAGGGGTCCAAATAAAGGAAATGAGGCAACAACAACAATAGTATAAGATTCAACACAACAATAACAACAACAATGGAATGATCCAGTCTCGATTCAATATTCTTTCACATCACTTTTGTCCTTTCAAACATATCCAGATGATAATACTTACGAGGACAACATTCAATGAAAGTAGTAATTGTATGAAAATGTTGTATGTTGTAATATAATACTTGTGGGGACAATATTCAACGTTAATATTTTAATGTAAAAGAAATTATAGTTCAGTATATATATATAAATTGGTCTTGTACATGGACATGTAAAGACCAATTGGTTTTGAACATAGCCATGTATAAGAACAATTGGTCCCAAAAATGGCCATGTACAAGATCAAATATATATATACTTTTACAGTCAAAAGTGGTAGTGTTTCAACTCGAACAGTTGGCTCATCCACATCTGAATTGTTAACAACTAACTTCTTATTCCTCTTGCTCTTCAGCTGCTCTTCCTCCACCACCACTTCGGGTGGTACCAATTGGGATGGTGTTTCAACTCGAACATTTGCGGTTTGATTATCTTGGACAACATCTGCATCATCATCATTCACCACCACTTGAGGTGATGTTTCAACTCGAACATTTACGGTTTGATTATCTTTGTTAACATCCACATCATCATCCATTTCAAATTGAACATCTGAGGGTTGATTATCTTTGGCAACATCCTCAATAACTATAAGGGGTGCATTTGTGAAATAATTGTGAATGGCATCCTTGAGAAATTGATTTGTGTCCATAGCCTCGTACAAGACATGGTTGGACAATTGAAATGGAACAGATGGGTTGACTTCCTGTTGTTGTGATGATGTTGCTACATCTGCCAACACTAATGTTGCTTTTGCTATATTTTTGCATATCTAGCCATGTTCTGTACAAATCTATCCATGTTCTGTGTAGATCTATCAATAGTGTCTAATGCATTTTTAACGATGAAGGAGGTTAATACATGAGGCTCATCCTCTCCAATCTGAGCCCCATCTACATTATCATCCACAAGATTTTTCACATCATCATCCACATCATCATCCTCATCAACATCCTCATCATCATCCTCATCATCATCATCATGATCATCCTCATGATCTATGTTAGGATCGATTACAACAATAAAAAGGGGGTTAAATATTGTTGTACTAAACTTTACTTTCAATTCGATTTTAATCATGTTAGAGATTAAAATATGTTTCTATTCTTCGACAAATTATCGCAAGCTCTTAAACGGTTTCAAGTGTGGAAATGTCTGCTAGATTTGAAGTAGCAGATGCAAGAGTGGAAGATACAGTAAGGAAATAACACAAGAGTTTTATGGATGTTTAGAGATAAAACTCTTATGTCACCCCTTCTTCTGTTTCCAGAAGGATTCCACTAGAAGACTTTGGTTTATATAGCATTTATACAAACCCAGTTAGAACTCAAGACTTAACAGTTGCCTGTTCTGAACTCCTAGTTATCACTCTGTTGAACATATAAATTTTTGTTCAACTTACACCACTGAATATACTCTCAACTTATACAATGTATACTTTTACAGTTAGGAGAGAGTAAGAGAATGAAGAATTGCAAGAGCTTGTTCTAACTATCAACTGTTAGGAACTTCAAGAACTTGTTCGGTGATTAACTTTGTTAGGATCGGGGACGCCCTTGGAGGACCGGGGTGTTTCCGGTTTCTGGAAGGGTGGCCGCTTACAACACACACAACACTTTGGTGATAGTCCGGTTAGAGACTATAACCGTTCTCAGCACTTCACAAACTGTCATATACTCATGGACCGGGTTCAAGGGAGGAAATGTCTGTTTCAGTCTGAAGCAACGTATGCGACTTAGATGATGTTTAGAAGGAGTCGGTTTTAAAGATATGAGTGGACCGGTTTTCGGAGTAAGATTGATTTTGGTTAGGTTAAGTGAATAAGCAATGCAATGAAGGAAATGACACGAGACAAGATTTTTTTATGGATGTTCGGAGCAAACCCTCCTACGTCACCCCTTCTTCTCAGGTTATGAGAAGGATCTCCACTAACTTTCAAAGTTACAACAATTACACTGCCGGTCGAGCCCAACTCGCTACTCGCCGGTTACACCAATTCACTCTTGATGTAATACACAAATACAACACAAACACATACACAAAGCTTCCGGTTTATGACACACCGGTTTTGGATCGTAAGAGTTTATCTCTCTAAGATTTTTGTAACTTATCGCTTTTCTCAGATGGATGTGATTCGCATTTAATGAGGACGCTTCATCTTCCTTTTATAGTAGATGAGATCCCAACGGTCATTTTCTTCTCTCACCGTGGGATTGGTTGATCATCATCACGCCGGTGCAGGAAGGTTACTTGCACGTTTCACCTTCCTCAAAACTTGGCAAGCATGCAAGGATTCTTTAGGAAAATGTGACGTTGCAGGTTTGCAGATTCGGACACGTGTCAGGCATGCACCTTCCGGTTGTCAACATCGGATCAGTAAATCATCATTGCTTTCCTCGCATGCTTCCGATTGGATCTTATCTTCTTTTATTCCTTCGAGACACGTCTATTTCGTCACCATACGTCATCTCTGCAGATTGAAGTGACCGGTTTTGTCTCTTACATAATATAGTCCGGCTGGAATGTGAACTTTTGTCTTTGCTGGCCGGTCACCTGAGAGAGTAAAAACTGGTTCCTCTGATCTTGATTTGATCACTTGGAACTGATTTTCTTTAAATTGTTTCAGCAACCGGTTCATGAAGCTCCATCCGGTTCATACGATTTGATCTGCACCTACACATGAAAGTTAACAATTGTTTAGTTTTTCTAGCCGGTTCCAAAAATTAACTTTACTTAATTTTTCTTATCAATTTCTCCCTTTTTGATTATTTAGAATAAATATTCAAAATTTGTAATGTATGGCCGGTTTGAAAATTAACTTTCTTAATTTTTCTTATCAATTTCTCCCTTTTTGATTATTTAGAATAAATATTCAAAACTTGTAATGTATGGCCGGTTTGAAAAGTTTTGTTTTAGTAATATCTCCCTTTTTGAGTATTTTCTGTTTTTAAGAAAATTTTTAAAAACATGTGTTTGAGTGTTTCAAAAGATGTGTAAATACTGATAAATCCAAAACATAAAGCAACTGAGTTCTGAAACAAAATAAAACATAAATTGTTATTAAGGAAGTAAAACTAGACTAAGGCTTGGATGGTCCCCCCTTTTTAAGTTCTTTTTCCAGTCGCCTTAGTTCTTCCTCTTCCCTTTCCTTCCATTCCCTGGCTCTTCTTGCAGCGTCAATTTGCAGTCCGGCCCACACACTTGAGATGCCGGGAGTTTTTTTGCCGAATCCAAAACCGGTACCGACTGGTTTTGGTGGTCGAGGTGTTTGAGCAACGATCGATCTGGAGCTTGGGGTTGAAGTTGAGGTTTCGACCGCTTTCTTCTTACGCCGGTTAAGTTCTTCGAGGTCCTCTTCTTCTTCTTCATCAAGAGGTTGCACGTTCAGCCCGACTGGTTCAGTCACTCTTTGACTGTTTTGCTCTGCTCGCTTCATCACCTCTTCAACCGATTTCCTCTTGCCCTTGTTTCTTGTCTTCATGGCGTGCGAGGGTTGGGCCGGTATGGATTCCTGGATAGTTGCCTGTTCTTCCTCATTACATTTCTGGGAAAGCTCATGATCTTTCTCCTCAAGTTCTTTCCTTGACCGTTCCCTTTCCCTTTCTTCGTCTTGTAGTTTCTTTGTGGTTTCGGCGTCAGAATTGATTTGCTCTTGAGTTTTACTTACTTGGAGTTTGGACAACTCCTCAATTTGAACAGCCATGGCCTGTAGCATATCGACTAAGGGAGCGGTTGCGGTTTGAATGGATTCTGCGATCAAAGATTTGACGGAGGTTTGCACAGCTTCATCTATCATGGATCTGATTGAGGTTTGAACGGTGTTGGCCATTTCGGTTTGAACGGTTCCCTGGATGGTATTTGATAGGTTGGCTTCAGCCGTTGCAATTTTCTCGTCGGTTGCGGTGCTATAGTTCCCAAGACACGACTCAAGTGTTTCGATCACCGCCTGCTTTACCTGCTCAAGTTCCGGAGCCTTATCATTTTGAGGAGGATCACTTCCCCGGTTTTCTGTTGTCCTGGATGTCTCCCCGGCAGCAAAGAAGGGTTTGCTTTGATATAGGTCGGCATTGATTAATTGGTGCCTGCATTGGTTTCTCCATTGTGCATCGAGTCGGTCAAGATTCTTAAGGATCGTTTCCCGTACAGGATGAAACCGTTCAGTCATTCTTACTTCAATCGGAGTTAACGCTGCTCCTTCTGCTTCCTTCAATGCGTCTTCTACTGCTTGTAACCAAGCGTATTCGAGAATCACTTAGGTTTTGCTGAATGCGGGTTGGACAAGGTTGGTGTTTGCCAGCTTGAGGGCCGTTTCTTCCAATTTTACAAGTTTTTTCCATTCTTCGTTACCGCTCATTCTTGGGATCATATCTGACAGCTTTGTCTCACAACGAGGCTGCACCCATAGAAGGTATGGTGATATCAGATTACTGGCATCTCGGTTCATGTCCCAAATGAGTCTATCGAACATATCCTCCTCTTCTTCCGCGGAGAAAGTGACCTTGCCTTCGGTTATGATTTCGGGTTGGGAGCCGGTTTGCAGAACACATTTTCCCTTGTCAACCTGAACTGGCCCTTCAGGTGGAATTGTTGAAGTAGATGGCCCATCTTGGGCCGATTGGGTCGTTGTATCTTTTGGGGCAGACTTGTTTCCTGTGGAACCGGATGGTTCCTGTTCTTCAGTATTACCCTCCTGAGCCGGAGGGGTGATTTTCGCGGTTTTTGCCGTTTCTTCGACCGGTTGGATTTCACTTTGATCGGGTATCTCACCCTGATCAGCTGACTTAAGACGACTTGACACATCGTCTTCGGTTTCCCTAGTAATATTTTGGACTACGTCCACAATGATTTCCGAGGTATTTAAGCCTACGTCGGCTATTACCTCATCGATCTTCTTGCTTGGTGATTTGGAGTTTTCAGAGTTAATACTTACCTCTGCTTTCTCCTTTAATGCTGACTCGGTTTTGTGGCTCCCCGAAGGTTCGGTTTGCCTTGGTGATTTAGAGTCAACAGAGATGGGGCGAACGGTGTTGATGGGAATGGGTTAGAAGATGTCTCCGGTTCTCTTCGGTGATTTGTCCGAGGAAAGGGTTTTCTCGGAGTCAGCCGGCTTACTGGAGCTCTTCTTTGCGGAAGACTTCTTCCTCCCATTTTTCTCTTTTGAGGCTTCGGCTTGAACTGCCTTCCTCTTCGGTTTTTCTTGTTTTGAACTTTCTTCAGCCGGAGCAGAAGAACTGGTCCCTTTTGAAGACTTCGTTCTGGAAGACTTTGGCTTAATCGCTTTATCGGTCTTCTCACTCATTGACTCTGAGTTGAGAATGTTGTTTGGTGGGAGCGGTTCACCTTCACCAAGTTTCAACTTAAAGAACTTGAGAATTTTGACGATCTGCATTGCGAAGGCCTGAACCCGGCCGTCCTTCTGAATCACCATTTCACAAAATTCTTCGAAGATTACGGCTCCCCAGTCTATCTTGTCACCGCGGACAATAGCCATCATCATCTTAAGCTTAAGTTTGGTTAGGTTATCGAAGTTACCTCCTCTTCCCTGAATCGAACGAGAGATGATGTTCAGCAGCCACTTGAATTCCGGTTTCAGTTTGTTCTTCCGGCTTGAGTGAATCACCAGTTCCTGTTCTTTAGCCGATATCACCAATCGGACCGCATTAGACTCTGCATCGGTTAGGTCGGTTTTGAAGTCCAATCCGGTGTTAGGCAAACCGAGGGCTTTAGAGAACAGCTCCTTCGTGATAAGAACTTCATTGCCGTTGACGGTGGCGGAGACTTTCTTCTTCGTCAAATTCGTCGTCGCCAGAAACTCCATAACCGCCGTCGGATACACGACGAACGGACCAGATAGGAACGCCTCCAACCCCGAATCTCTTAAAGATTGAAGCACAGCCTTGTGTTTATCCCCAGCGTTTTCGTCGATGTCGTTGAAATCGACCTGCAACATCCATTGAAAGGGTGCTTTACCTAGAGGCATGGTAGATTTGTGAAGAAAAGATGAAGAACAGCGATGATCGGAAGTTAGAAAGCCTTTTGAAGATTTGAGATTTTTAGAGAGAAAAAGTGTGTGTTAAAAGTGAACTGATCTGAACTTCTATAGGAGAACGGTTTCGAGCGGTTGGAAGACGAACCGTCATTTGATAGAGTTTTTGGCGCCAATTTTCCCTCCAAAATTTACTGCAGTAACTTTCGGCGGTAAATGCGGAGAAAACAATGGGCGGTAAATTTTGTGCGGTAAAACCGTGGGCTGTAAGGTTTTCAAAATTTTCATTTTGCTTTGAGATTCCGGTTTACTGGAAGCGTTGTTAACCGGAAGTTTCGTTTAACATGAAATTTTATGTTTAGAAAACTTAGAACCGGATAGAAAGATATGGAAAGAAAACCGGAGACTTTAACATTAGAAAATTTTATAGATAAGTCTGAGAGATGACATTAAGCGGTTTTGGTCGTACAGCAAAATGACCAAAAAACCGGAGAGAGAAACAAACAACTCAGACTATTTAGATCCAATCCCCTTCCACCATTTTGTCATACCAATTGTCCATGGTGTTGTTGGGTGCCCGTTCTTCAATCCTCGATATCCACCTATCTAGCATGGATAGAGTCATGGTGTTGGCCGGTCCGACAGGAACACCTGGTTCAAGGTCGCTGCGCTGAGCTTTCAGAAGTCGAGTGATTTGGGGGGCAAAACCGGTCCTTCCCCTTGAAGCGGTTATGAGCAGCTTCAAGTTGCTGAAGAGGTAGGTTGTCCAGTTGATTGAGGATTTGCGGATGATGGCTATCATGATGTCGAAAGCCTCCCGGTTGTAGTTCTGGTTTGGCATTCGGCCCATGATAGACCGTTGAACCAAATCGTGCAAGACTTGGTAGTGAGGAGCCAATCTTTCTTTCTTCCCGTGTTCTTTGACCGGTACAATGGAAGAAGAGAAGATCTTGGTGAAGTATTCCTTAGTCGGAAAGAATGGCGTTGGAAAGTCAGAGAAACCTTCGGTTGGAAGGTGGAAAAAGGTGGCAAATTGATCTTCGGTAAGCCGAAGAAATTGTCCGTCAATGATGGTGCGGATGCTGCCATCGTCTAGAATATGCCCATTGTTGAAGAACTCACACACTTCCTCTATGAGGATGGTGTCTGAGCCTTCAAGGAATCCCTGAAGCCCCGATTCTATGTGCGGTTGGAAGATGAAGTCCTGATATCGACTATCTTTTACGTCTTCGAAGTTGACGATGAGAGTGTTTCTCAGCTCAGCAGACATTTTGAGGAATGAGTAAGAGAAGTCGAATGGAGTTTTTGATCTTTCAAGCTTTAGAGAGAGGGATGAGGAAGACGTATTTTGAAGATGAGGGATTGAGTCCCTTTTTATAGCTTGAACGGTTGGATGCATTAAATGAGGATATTTTTGAAAAATCTGACCGTTTATGACTGGTCATAAATGTTTTGTAAAGTATCAAGAGAATAGGGGCATGTCTGGTCAAATCGAATCAGGCATGCTTCTTGGAAAGTGGAGATTTCTATTTTCAAGAGTAATTTGATTCGATTTGATACGGCGCATTAAATGTTGATCATTTATGATTTTAGATTTAAATGGAAGGAAATGATCTTCATTAATTCGGGTACCAAAACGGTAGTACAATAAAATTACCGGTTTTGGGAAGAAAGAAAAAGGAAAAAGAAGGATAGACAGGTTAAACATTTGATGACTCGGCCGCTTGATTCCTCTTTGCCTTAGCTGCTTCCCATCGGTCGATCAGCTCTTGTACTCTCTCCTTGGTGAGCACATGCTTTGGATGGAGGGTTACGAAGGGTCCGGAGTGAATGTCCAGACTGGCACAAAAACCGCTCAGTTGAGGAGCGTAGCCGGTTTTGTTTGAAAGGAGCATCTTCTTCAGATTGCTGAAGATGATCCAGGACCAATTAACCGGTGTCCCAACCGTAACAGCGATCATCATCTCGAAAAGCCTTTGGGTGTAGTAATAGCTTTTCTCTCTGCCCAAGATGGACTTTCCCAGAATCTCACAAAGAAGCTGGTACTTGTGAGAGAGTTGGCTTTTAGAACCCCAAGGTCTAACCAGGATGTCAGAGTTGGAGAACCGATGACACATTTCTTCCATGGTCACCGGAGAGTAGGTTAAGTCGGTTACCCCTTCAGTGGGCAAACCGCAGTATTCAGCGAAATCCGTCTCGCTGAATAGAAATGACTGACCGTAAACTTGTGCAACGATTATGTCTCGATGCACTTCCTTTGCGGTCTAGAAGAATTCTTCGACTACTAGGTAGTCGAGAATGAATCTGTTTTCGAGAAACCCTCTTAGCCCGCTTCTTTCAACGGCTAAGAACATTTCTCTAACTTCATGATCTTCGTATTGGTAGATTGAGTTGAAATCAGCCAATAGAATTTTCTTTGCTATAGAGTTGGAGTTCATGTTCTTGAGAGAGTTTTAAGCTCAAGACTGTTTTTGTGAATAGTGATTTTGTGAAGATTTGTGAAGGTTTAAGGGTGGTTTATATAGCCAGGGGTTCGGCTAGTTTAGTAGGTTAAGCATGCTCGATGATGTCATCATTTAGTTAATAGGCTTTAACTTGTTGAAGTGTATAATGTTTATTTCCAAAGCAAAACTAATTATTACTAAGATATTCATGATGACAAAAATCTGTTGACAAGATGTGAGTCTCCCTCTCTTAATGATGGACACATGTCGTCATCTCGATTGCGGTAGACTGTTTTTATTTATTACAGGCTTCATTTTTCAAGTTATGCATGAAAACTCAGTTAGTTATCCCAGATTAACCGGAAAAGTTCATTCCATCGGAACCAGAGTGCATTTGTACTAAGCGGTTTTCCATGACCGGTTTTAGTTGGATATTTTGTTCCGATTGTGAAGAAATGTTGAGTCACGTCAACATTTTTTCAACTTTGGATTGAGTATATCCACTTCAACCTCGTCATTTCAACCGTATAGTAAGTATACATGTGATTTTGAAGTTATGAAGTAATCAGGCATAACTGGAGACTTCCTCTTAGTTAGCATTCTTGAATTGTCAATGGCCTATTTGAATATGGTTTGAGAAGCGAGAGCTTCTCCCTGAACACATATCCCGGTTTTTCAGTGTTGCGTATGTAAGCAGTATGCATGCATAATCATGATATAAGTTGCTTAACATCAGTAATTCCCAGAATATTTCTAAAGTGAGAAAACTTAGCTTCCTGTAGCGGTTTTGTGAAGATGTCCGCTACTTGTTGCTCGGTCGAGACGTATTCCAACCGGATGTGTTTCTTCTGAACATGCTCCCAGATGAAATGGTGTCTTATATCAATATGTTTTGTTCTTGAGTGCAACACCGGATTGTATGTAATCGCTATAGCGCTGGTGTTGTCACAGAATATTGGAGATTCCTTGGCTTCTACACCGAAGTCCCTTAGTTGTTATTGAATCCAGAGGAGTTGTGCACAGCAGCTTCCGGCTGCTATGTACTTTGCCTCTGCGGTTGATGTTGCAACTGAGGTCTGTTTCTTGCTGCTCTAGGTAACTAACCGGTCACCTAGGAACTGGCAGGTTCCACTTGTACTCTTTCTATCGATCTTGCATCCTGCGTAATCAGCGTCTGAGTAGCTTATGAGGTTGAAGCTTGAGTCTTTCGGATACCAAAGTCCCACTTCTTGAGTTCCCTTCAGATATTTTAAAATTCTTTTAGCCGCAGTATAATGTGATTGCTTTGGATTGGTTTGGAATATTCCGCATACCCCAACCGCAAACAAAATGCCAAGTCGGCTGGCTGTTAGATAAAGCAATGATCCAATCATTCCTCGATATGTTGTGATGTCAACGGCTTGACCATCCTCATCTTTGTCTAACTTCACAGAAGGACTCATTGGTGTAGCCGCTTCGGCGCATGTATCCATTCCAAATTTCTTCAATAGTTCGGATGTATACTTCGGTTGGCTTATGAAGGTTCCGGCTTCAATCTACTTAACCTGAAGTCCTAGGAAGAAACTCAATTCTCCCATCATACTCATTTGAAATTTGTCAGTCATCATCATCTTTGAAAACTTATCACATAACTTTGGATCGGTTGATCCGAAAATAATATCATCGACATAAATTTGAACGAGTAATATTTGTTCCTTTCTTTCAAATTTAAAAAGTGTTTTGTCAACTGAACCTATTGTGAATTTGTGATCAAATAAAAATTGTGTTAATGTGTCGTACCAAGCTCTTGGAGCTTGTTTCAAACCGTAAAGGGCTTTGTTCAGCCGATAGACATGATTTTCGTGTTTTGGATTTTTGAAACCTGGAGGTTGATTAACATATACCTCCTCATTTACTTTACCGTTTAGAAAAGCACTTTTAACATCCATTTGAAAAACTTTAAAATTTTTAAAAGCTGCATATGCTAAAAATATTCTAATGGCCTCAAGTCTAGCTATAGGGGCAAATGATTCTTCAAAATCAATGCCTTCTTCCTATTTATAGCCTTGAGCCACTAACCGGGATTTGTTCCTCGTAACTAAACCGTCTTCATTGAGTTTTTTTCTGAATACCCATCGTGTTCCTATAACCGGTTTATTTTTCGGTCTAGGGACTAGGTACCAGACTTTATTTCTCTCAAACTCGTTTAATTCCTCTTGCATTGCTAGTATTCAATCGGGATCTGATAATGCTTCATCCACCTTTTTCGGCTCAATTTGTAATATGAAAGCTGAGTTTTCATAGTGTTCCAAATTTTGTTGCCTAGTTCGGACGGGTGAGGATATGTTACCTATTACTAGTTCAAGAGGATGATTTTTGTTCCTTCTGAGGTTTATCCGAGACGTGTCTATCAAGCTTTCGGTTGGCTGATCAAGGTTAGACTGATCGGTAGGTTGAACAGAGTCAGACCGACCGATTTCTTCAGTAGAAACTGAAGAGTCAATTTTCTGCGGTAAAGCAGCTTGAACAGGCTGAGGTTCAACATCAACCGCTTGGTCCTTGACAAATCGTCTAAAAACCGGAACCTCGTCTTCATCATCAGAATAGATATTGAAGTTTTCCATTCTGTTGTGAAGATCGAAGGGTAATGCAGTGTTTCGTTCAACCGATTCATCGAAAACAACGTGAGCGGTTTCTTCAACTGTTAAAGTCCTAGTATTGTATATTCTGTAGGCTTTACTCACAGCTGAATATCCCAACATTATTCTCTCATCGGATTTAGCATCAAAAGTGGTCAAGTAATTCTTGTCGTTGTTGTGAACAAAACATTTGCTACCAAAAATTCGAAAATACCGTATACTTGGAATTCGATCATAGTATATTCAAAAGGAGTTTTGGAAAAGCGTTTAGTTACTAAAGATCGGTTTTGTGTGTAGCATGCGGTGTTGATAGCTTCAGACCAAAACTTTTGAGAAATGCCCGAATCAGCTATCATTGACCTTGCAGCTTCCTTGAGAGTTCGATTTTTTCTCTCAGCCAGGTCGTTTTGTTGAGGAGTTCTGGCACTAGACAACTCATGTCTAATACTGGAATCATCAAGAAAAGTTGTTAAATTACTGTTTATAAACTCAGTTCCTCTATCACTTCTGATTTTGTTTACTCGAATAGATTTTTCATTTTGTATTCTTAAAATCAGTTTGATCAGGTTTGGAGATGCTTGGTTTTTAGAAGCTAAAAATGTTACCTAAGTAAATTTAGAGTAGTCATCGATAACTACCATAGTATAATGCATGCCTCCTAAACTAGTTACTTTAACCGGACCAAATAAATCTATATGCAAAAGTTCTAAACATCGTTCAGATTGATAGTTTCCTTTACTTTTGAAAGATGACTTTATTTGTTTGCCCATTTGACATGCAACACATACTTTGTCTTTTGAAAACTTAATATTTGGAAAACCGTGAACTAGTTCTTTGGAACATATGAAGTTAATTGTTTTGAAATTCAAATGGTTTAGCCGTTTATGCCAAAGCCAGTTTGGATCATTTCCGGCTATCATGTACACAGGTTTTTCAAAATCAGTTTTCCAATTAACTTTGTAAATATTTCCCATTCGATTACCGGTTAAAAGGATATCATTTTGCTGATTCTTAACTAAACATGCATTTTTATGAAATTCAACTTTATAGCCCACATCACACATTTGACTTATACTTAACAAATTAAAGCGCAGTTTTTCTACCAGTAATACATTATTTATAGATAGGTTACCATGGACAATCTTACCCTTGCCCACGGTTTTACCTTTCGAGTTGTCACTGAATGTTATGATTGCTCCGGTTTCATACTTGATGTCGGTTAGTAGCTCTTTGTTGCCGGTCATATGTCTTGAGCATCCACTGTCCAGATACCATTCCGAGTTCTTTAGCCGGTTGCTTCTCCTAACCTATAAAAGAAAATTATTTACACCTTTTTGGTACCCACATTCAGTTGGGTCCATGGTTGATTAGTCCCTTTGGGATCCAGACTTGAATGAGTCGGATCACTTTCCCGGTATTTGTTCTTATAATGTTTGGCTTAACTTCTTGACTGTTGCTTAAGAACGCCTTATGTTGTGATGAATTTCTTTGAGATCGAGATCTGTTTGTTTTGTTTGGTTTCCGGTTGGCTTTCCTTCTCTCAGGATGAAGCCAGTTTTCTAATTCGGTCGGACTTACATACTTAAGTTCTTCTTCCGGTTTTAAGTCATTTTCGATTGTTGAACTCTTGACAAATCTTATGAATGGAAGATTGTCTTTTGTGAGTTTCATCCTGTTAGATTGTTTTGATTCATTTTGTTTGTTTGGTTCGTAACCAATACCGAACCTACATTTTAGGATGCCTTTTCTATTACACATTTGTTTTTAACAGCTTGACGAGATCTCTCCCACGCAGCCGTAACATACATTGCTCGTTCATCGGTTTCAGTTACCGGTTGAACTGTCTTCTCATTATCTTAGAGATAGTTCATCCGGTTCATACATTGCGGTTTCACATGTTTTAACAGTGATACTATTTGACTCTACGGTTTTAGATTCTACCGGAGACGGTATGTATGCAGATATGTTTTGAACTCAGCTACCATTTCGTTAAGTACAGAAATCAAATCTTCTTTAGTAAACTCGTTGAAGAGAGAAATCAAATACCTCTTCGTCGTTTGCCATAAACGGTTACTCTTCTTCATGTCTTTGTTGTCGGAGTACGTCCACTCGCTTCACCGTTGGATGCGATGAGTGCCTTCTGAATCTCCTTCTCTTCGTCAGCATGCTGATCATCATTTCTTCGGTAGTCGTTCCGTTGGGTTATCATTTCTCCGGTAGTTATTCCTTGGTATTGTTTTCCCTGGTACCGGTTGCCTTGATAGTTGTGCCTTGATAGTTTTCCTTCCTGTTTTCTGTCGTCTCTCCTTGGTTTTTACATTCTGACCTGAATGTCCCAAAACCGTCACAGTTATAGCATCTTTTATTTGATTTATCTACATAATTATAATTAAAATCGTTGTTAGAATGGGGGCTGGCTCTTCTTCATTAATCTCCCAAATTTCTGAGCTAGCATCCGCCATCACATCTTAACTGATCTGATCAGCGCTTTTGACTGGAGCCGGAACGGTTGATACTTGGACCGCCGGTTCCACCGATGTAACCAAAGCTCTGGTTGCGGTTGATGTGGATGCTTCATCTTCGATCCGAGACTTGATCTCGAACTCGTAGGCTTTTAGATCCTCAAACACATCATGCAACTTCATATGCCCGAGGGTGCTTGATTCCCTCATCACCATGGTCTTGATATCCCAGGTGCTCGGCAGTGTTCTTAAGTCTTTGATGATTACTTCTCGGTTGTCATACTTCTTTCCGAGTGTTTGAAGCTCGTTGACCACACTGGTGAACCGGTTACTGAATTTCTTCATGTTTTCCCCCGGTTTCATCCTGATGTTTTCATATTTCTATGTAGCCACCAAGATTTTGTTCTTCTTTGTTCTTTCGTTTCCCTCATGATCGAATGATCGTTTCCCGGCTTCTTGCACTATCGCAGTCTGATATCTTGTTCAAGGTGTTATCATCTATAGCCTTGTAGATGTGCCTCATGCAATGGTGTCCAAGGTTACTCCGTCTTCGATCTTCATTTGTCCATTGGTCTAACTCCTTGTTGATCTTGATCGGTCCTTCTTTCAGGACTCGGCTCATTTCATCATCTAATGTGATCAGATGTAAGTACATTTGTTTCTTCCAACTGCTAAATGCTTCACTGTTTAGCATTGGTGGCTTGTCGTTGTGGGTCATGCTTCCCATCTTCTTCGGTTGCTTGAGTGCTAAGAACCATGCTTTGATACCACTTGTTAGGATCGGGGACGCCCTTGGAGGACCGGGGTGTTTCCGGTTTCTGGAAGGGTGGCCGCTTACAACACACACAACACTTTGGTGATAGTTCCGGTTAGAGACTATAACCGTTCTCAGTACTTCGCAAACTGTCACAGACTCTTGAACCGGGTTCAAGGGCGGAAATGTCTGTTTCAGTCTGAAGCAACGTATGCAACTTAGATGATGTTTAGAAGGAGTCAGTTTTAAAGATATGAGTGGACCGGTTTTCGGAGTAAGATTGATTTTGGTTAGGTTAAGTGAATAAGCAATGAAATGAAGGAAATGACCACGAGACAAGATTTTTATGTATGTTCGGAGCAAACCCTCCTACGTCACCCTTCTTCTCAGGTTATGAGAAGGATCTCCACTACTTTCAAAGTTACAACAATTACAATGTCGGTCGAGCCCAACTCGCTACTCGCCGGTTACACCAATTCACTCTTGATGTAATACACAAATACAACACAAACACACACACAAAGCTTTCGGTTTATGACACACCGGTTTTGGATCGTAAGAGTTTATCTCTATAAGATTTTTGTAACTTATCGCTTTTCTCAGATGGATGTGATTCGCATTTAATGAGGACGCTTCATCTTCCTTTTATAGTAGATGAGATCCCAACGGTCATTTTCTTCTCTCACCGTGGGATTGGTTGATCATCATCACGCCGGTGTAGGAAGGTTACTTGCACGTTTCACCTTCTTCAAAACTTGGCAAGCATGCAAGGATTCTTCAGGAAAATGTGACGTTGCCGGTTTGCAGATTCGGACACGTGTCAGGCATGCACCTTCGGTTGTCAACATCGGATCAGTAAATCATCATTGCTTTCCTCGCATGCTTCCGATCGGATCTTATCTTCTTTTTAGTCCTTCGAGACACGTCCTATTTCGTCACCATACGTCATCTCTGCAGATGTGAAGTGACCGGTTGTGTCTCTTACATAATATAGTCCGGCTGGAATGTGAACTTTTGTTCTTGCTGGCGGGTCACCTGAGAGAGTAAAAACCGGTTCCTCTGATCTTGATTTGATCACTGGAACTGATTTTCTTGAAGTGTTTCCAGCAAACCGGTTCCTGACGCTCCATCCAGTTCCATACAATTTGATTTGCACCTACCGGCACATGAAAGTTTAAACAAGTGTTTGTTTTTCTAGCTGGTTCAAAAATTAAACGTTACTGAATTTTTCTTATCAAACTTATTCGTCGTTGTACTTTGGCTTGGCTGTCTTTATATTGAAGCTTAGAAACGGTCGACTCTAATTCTTGGACTTCATGAGATTGCCAGAAAGATTCGTTGTATCGGGAGTCCAGATATTCAAGGATCCGCCATCCGAAATCCAGGGATTAGGTGTTTTAGAGATCTAGGGATTCGACGTTATACTTTGATGTCTTTTTATATTATGAGATGTAGCAATGCCGAAGAATATGGATATGTAGAAACGTCGTCGACTTTCTAATGGTTAAACACTAGGTGGTAGTTAAGCTGGCTGGGAAGTTACTGATAACGACGATGTGTTCGCTATGTTGATGAGTTTTGCTAATAAGCAAGCGCTTCTTCAGACGATTGCTGAAGCAAGGCTGCTGTTAGCGCTTTCTTCAGGATCGGTCTGTTGAAGCAAGGCGTCTGCTCACGCTTCTTTCATGACTGCTACTGAAGAAAGGCGTCTGCTCACGCTTCTTCAAACTATTGCTGAAGCAAGGCATCTGCTCGCGCTTCTTTAGACTGCTGTTGAAGCAAGGCATCTGTTTCACGCTTCCTCAGACTGATGTTGAGGTGAGACGTCTGCTCACGCTTCCTTAGCTTTGGTGTTGAAGTGAGACGTCGCTCACACTTCCTCACTCTGCTGACAACGCCTCTTGAGTTGTACCTGCGCATTAATATTTCACAACTTAGTTTTATTCATTTATGAATTCATCATCAAAACTATGTCGTATTAATTAAACTTAGTTTTATTTTCCTAATTCATTTTAATAAATTAAAACATTTTTTTATTTCAACTTAATTAATTATTTCTCTTTTAATTAATTTTCCCTTTTTTCTTTATTTAACTTAATCTAACAATCTACCTGATGATGATCCACATTATCATCGACCTAATTTCACACTTAATCTCTCACCTCCTCTAGAAGTGGAAGATGTCCAACGTGCCTTACATATTTGAATCCTCCTCGTTTCATTTCCATTTGAATCATATTGAACAACTTATTGTCATCCCAACATGACAATAGCGGAAATTTTCATTTGTAAGGTAGTTGTAATTTAGGGTTCACAACCCTATCAATGTAGAACAACTAAAAATAATAAACAATATGTTAGAACATTTACATTAAAATTTTAATAAAATACTAAACTAAAATACTGACAAAATTTGCTTACAATGAGAAATGTATGCGGTCCAATGAAATGATGTTTTTCATTCGCCGCCCACTTCTGGAAACCTTTGAACTAAGCCTTGCATTATGAATTTGCATCAATTTAAGTTTTGGATATTATCAACATTAAATAAAGATTTCAGGATTTTAAACATGCACTGTATATTTTGTATGGTATATAGAAAGTTGTTGACAACATAGACTACAAAGTCTATCTTAAAACTATTGGTAGTTGTTATGTTGTTAAAATTCATCTTTGGCATTACAGTTGTTCTTGGACCGAAACTATTTTTTAATTCTCCATCGTCTCCTCCACTCCCACAACTGTTGATCATATTCAGGGCACTCTTTATCGTTTCCAATGGACTCAACAATTTCAATTTCTCCTCTCGGGATGCCTAATACGCACTGAACGTCATCTTCTTCAATTTTGACTTTCTGCCCATTCCGTAGGCTGATCGCACAATTACCGCTTTCGATGTCGAATTTGAAGGACCTGACGAGGTATTTAGAGATTTTGCCTGGACATTTTTAAAGGCCAAGTGTAAGAAGCCCTCTGAAGCCTATGTCCTTCACGACCTCTTTTTGTTCTTTTGTCAATTGTTGAATTAGTTTGAAAATTCCATTTGAAGACATCCTAGTCAAGAAAATATTGTGTTCAGATATTCTTTTGGAGGAGTGAGGTGAGGGAGCGGGTGATGGGGGAGTTAAGGGAGTTGAGGAAACTAGAGATGAGTGAGCGGGGATGAGGGAGTTGAGGAAGTTGAAGATGAAGAAGTTAGAGATGAGGAAGCTATAGCAATAATGGCAAGCAATGACAAATCTATTGTCGAGGGCCGACGACGTTTCCTTTTAAATACTCTACAAAAAAATAAACAGATAAATAAAGCACGATTAATAGATATAAAAATGCTGAAACTGAAAATTCAAGTTTTATTTACCATGTTCGGGACCAATTGGTCACGAACATAGCCATATTCGGGATATCGGGATCAATTGGTCCAGTACATGACCATGTACAAGACCAATTGGTCCAGTACATGGTCATGTACAAGACTAATTAGTCCCGGACATGGTCTTGTACATGGCCATGTTCGGGATGTTTAGAACCAATTGGTCTTGTACATGGCCATGTTAGGGACTAATTGCTCAAGTTCATAATCACCAAACATAATTCAGCCAAGATTTCAATTTTTGAATTTCCATTACTGTATGTATTTACTATACCATGTTCTCAAATCTTCTAACTCAAAAACAAAAAACAGAAACATGAATAAAAACATGAGAGGTCATAGTTTTAATGTATGGTGATGTTCGGGATATTAAAAGTGACCATGTTCTGGACTAATCCCTAACATGAAAATTCTAGTTTTGTCATGTATTTTCTACAATTGTTATTGATAATCGTTCAGGACCTTACTTTCCGTAAATGTTGGACTTTGATGTAGTCGAAGGAATCTAATTCTCCTGAAAAGTAAAAGTAAACGATTTTAGGGTTTTAGTTGTTCTCTAACATTGTTGTTCAACATTGATTTAGGGCTTACAATTTTCAAAGATCGAAAGAAAGAAGAAATCGTCGAAGTCCGAAGTCACGGAAGAAGGAAGATGAAATCGCCGAACTCCGAAGTCGCGGAAAAATGAATAAGAAATCGCCGAAATTTTAAGTGAAAAAAAAAGGAAAGGTTTAAAAATGGAGAAGAAATCGTCGAAGTCGGTGGAGGGAAGAAGACGAAAGATTAAAAAATAGAGAAAGTGAGAAAAAGAAAAAATTGAAAGAGAGAAGAATTAAAGAAAAAGAAAATATATCTCTCATCTAAATGTGGCTGAGTTGATGCCCTAATTTAACTTAACTTAAGTAGAATAATTAATTAAAATTATAACTCATAATATTTTTTTCCTCTTTAAGAATAAAATTAAACTGGGATTTATATTTTTTTTATCACATCTAATTGTAAATAGATTAAAATATATATTATTAGTTTAAATCTATAAAGTATAATATCATATGCAAAAATGATTAAATTTAGATTATCTGAATTATTATATTGCTCATTTTTAATTAATTAAACTAAATATAATCTTTGATTTTTTGTAATACTTTTGATAAGTAATTAAAATATAATTGAAATATTTTAACTTAGAATTAATAATTGTAAAACAAAAACTATTTAAAATACTTAATTTCTTACCTAATTAAAATTAGAAAATATATTAAAATATATATTAATTAATTGAAGTTTTATTTAGATTATGAATTATATAATTACTATTAAAAAATTAAAAAGTACAGACAAGTATCTTATACAAATAACGTCTACCCATTAATTGATAGTATACAACTGTTTTAAATTAATTATTCAAAATATAAATCTTATAATAATGACCGGCTCCACGCCATTTCTTCTTTGCTCCGCCTTAACCTCTCTGTGATTGCGCCGATTCGAGCTCTGCGTATCAGACGACCTGCAAATCGCGACTAAGCTTAGACTTTCTTCAGACTTCAGAGTGATCAAAGAGGAAGATAATCAATCTCTGTTTCTGTTTCTGCCATTGTTCTACTGATTCATTTCTACAGTAGAAACTTGAAAGTTCAAGCCGAGCCGTAGTAGCTGTTAACTGTCGGTGGTCCAACTGATAATTCACATCTCTCCTGTATTCTTCTACTACTACTCTCTCTCTCTTTATCCTGTCCGTTTCTCTTCCAGTGGATTTCGTCTTTCAACTGGTGATTCACCTCCATTTTCTGCCGGGAAGCATTCTCTATTCTCTTCCAACCGCAGTCTGGTACGTCAAGTCTCTCACTCATCTATGTCCCTCTCTGGATCTCACTTGCTGATTTCCTTAATTCTCATGGAATCTGTAATATCCAGTTTTCCGTCTTGCTTCATGTGTTAGATCTAGTTTAGTTGATTTACAGATCATACATTTCCTTGTCAAGAACTAATTCCGGTAGCTACTGCTTCTGTATCTCACGCCATTCGAATTTCATGCTATGGACTGTGGATTGAGCATTTTATCGTTGTTCATTTGCATTAACTAGTCTTATTGATTTTTAATCTCACGGGATTTTGGAAAACTCTGGGAATCAAGGTCGATCTAATGTCTTTGGTTGCCAACTTTGAGGAGTGTATTTGAGAGAAGTTGTCGTCTAATTGTATTAGATTCTGTGATCCTGAATTCAGTTTGAAACTCATTATCTGCATTTCGAATATATTGTTTTCTCGTTAACTTCACAGTTGTAATTCTTCTTGTTCTGTTTAAATGTCTGTTCCAATCTACTTAAATGTTGTGATACAGGTGGCCATTGCAGTTGACTGCGTCTTGGAGTAAGATCTGGTTGTCCATCTTTCTTCTTATTATAAACTGACAACCACAGTGTCATGGAGTTAAGCTGCCAACAGCAGCAGAATCCTTGCATCTAACGATGTGGTATGATATCTTCTTTTCAAGAGATAATATTTCTAAATCATAAATCTATGTGAGAATCACAAAATTGTAGGCATCGGGTTGAATGATGATATTTCACATACTTTTATAGCTATGAAAAACTGCAAAATTTGATCTGTTTAGGGGCTTCATGTGTTCATTTGGCTAAATTATATATATGAGAATATAAAGTGCCATGCAAAACTTTGTTTATTAATATGTCTGATGAGAAACGCAACATTTTTGCAGGTGAGGAATGTGGATACTAAACATCAAGATCTAGAACCTCCACATGCACTTATAAATATGGGATCAAGGTTGGTTCAATAGGTCTTATCATTCTTCCCTCATTCTGTTTAGGTTTAAGAGTGTTTCCAATTGTACTTTGTCCCTAGTTTACTCTAAATTGTAGTAGAACAAGTGAGGTATTAGAAGACCTTTGAGCTAGGGAAAAAAGATTAAATTCCTAGCACTTAGTATAACAATATTTAGGCCAACTGTCCTTTATTGTGACAGCTTAGATTCCTATTTCATAGTTTGTTAGTGACTTGGCAGTAAGCTATTAGACCAGATCCTATACGAGGGAATAGAGTTCTAGGCTATAAGCATGATATGAATGATGTAGAAGTCTATATTCTCCTCCCTATCAATCTAGGTCTCATCTACTTCTCTTGGTAATCATCTTCCTCTTATTCTATGTTTATAATATTGCCTGTTACAGTGTTGCACAGGTGGACTAATTTAATCGTTCTTTATCGGTAGACACTTTTTTGGGTTTCTCCCATTGTGAGTTTTTGCATTGTTGGTGTTAGTTCAAGTTTCTTCTGTTATTATTTTGAATTGTGCTAAGTACTAAAGACATGCTAATACTGGATCTGTTTTTATCTTTATCATTTACCTTAAATATGGCTTGTATAACCTGTATATGTGTGTGCCTTGAATTTGTGGTGGAAACTCTATGGTCTTATTTCCTAATATATTAGTGACCAATTATCTTGTTTCTTCTCCTAATTACTTATGACCTTTAATCTTCATGATTACAGAAAGCACCCCGTCAAATGTGGTGTCAATAATGCACTGGAAAATATAAACTCTAACTAATTACTATTATTCTTTATTTGTTATGCTCGCTGATACTTCCCAATATTGTAGATTTAGTAAAAAAATAAAATTTAAAGGTCAACTTTTTATGAAAAAATCGCAAGGAGCGTTTGAAACAGTTACAGAGAAGGGGGAATATTGTAGATTTAGTAGCAGATGGAGTTGACATTTTTTTCATAAGATATTACTACTATAAGGAAAAAGTTAAGTTAAATAACCATGTGATTGTTGCACGTCTAATGACAAACTGAACTCAATGAGCAGGCCCAAAATGTACCTTGGCCTAACAACAAATAACGACTGTTGAATGTTCAGCTATATACCAGAACAATCCTCTAAACATTGATGAGATTAATATTAATAACGTGAAAACAAAAGTAATCAAATTCTCTTGGTTATTCTTGTGAGGACAAAGTATTGCCAAATCTTCAGGATTAAGGTTTGCAAGGCTTTTGGTGCTATCTGGATGTATAATCCTTTTTGCTACCCATCATTTTATGACACTGAATATGAACAATAATTTTCTTCTGAGAGTCATAATTAATCTACTCTCTCTCTCTCTCTCTCTCTCTCTCTCTCTATCTCTCTCTATCTATCTATCTCTATCTCTATCTCTATTTCTCTCTCGCTCTCTCTCACACACACACACGTGTACACACAAGAAAAGAACACAAACTCATGCATATTTGTTCAATAATACTGAAATGTGTTTACTTTGCTAATGATTCTCAGGGATCGGAGTAGCATGGAAGATCCAGATGGTACATTGGCAAGCATTGCCCAATGCATCGAGCAGCTGCGGAAGAATTCCTCCTCACGCAGGAAAAGAGTATTCTTTGAAGCAACTGCTTGAGCTAGTTGAAATGCGTGTGAAAATGCTTTTGGTGCAGTTGGGTCTCATTCCCAGGCAGTTCCTGTACTTGTATCTCTTCTCCGGTCAGGGTCCCTTGGAGTGAAAGATGCAGCAGCTACAGGTTTTGGGCTTGTTGTGCAAAGAGAATGAAACTCAGGGTAAAAGTGTTACTTGGTGGTTGTGTACCTCCACTACTTGGTCTCCTCCGATCAAGTTCAACAGAGGTCAAATTGCAGCTGCTAGGACAATCTATGCTGTTTCCCAAGGTGGTGCAAAGATCATGTTGGATCAAAAATATTTCAACTGAAGGAGTTGTACCTGTTCTCTGGGAGCAGCTAGACAAAGGGCTTAAGGGAGGAAATTTTGGTTGATAACTTGCTAACTGGCACCTTTAAGAAATCTTTCCCAGCAGCACAGAAGGGTTTTGGTCGGCAACAAGACAAACTGGGGAGTGGATATACTTATTAAGTTGCTTGTGAAGCACACAAGAAACCACTCAAAGCTAATGTGTGCTTTCTTCTGCTCATGCAGATGATGGAGGATGCATCTGTTTGTTCAAGATCTTAGACGAGGAGGCCACAAAAACAACTTCTTAAGCTATTGGGACCTGGCAATCCATCACCGGTGAGAGCAGAAGCTGCAGCTGCTCTTAAATCTCTTTCATTGCAGTGCAAAGAGGCCAGGCGGGAAATAGCTAGTGCCAATGGCATACCTGCTTTGATAAACGCAACAATAGCCCCTTCAAAGGAGTTCATGCAAGGTGAGTATGCACAAGCTTTGCAGGAGAACGCAATGTGTGCTCTTGCAAATATTTCTGGTGGGCTATCTTCTGTCATTTCCAGTTTAGGACAAAGCCTGGATTCATGCTCCTCACCTGCTCAGATTGCTGACACACTAGGAGCTTTAGCTTCAGCTCTTATGATATATGATACAAAAGCAGAAACCACTAGGGTATCAAACCCTTTGGATATTGAGCAAACATTGATCAAACAATTTCAACATGGCTTACCATTTCTCGTACAAGAGCGCACTATAGAAGCCCTAGCTAGTTTATATGGAAACACAGTACTTGCAAATAAACTTGCAAATTCAGAAGCAAAACGTCTGCTAGTTGGTTTAATTACCATGGCAGCCAATGAAGTGCAAGATGAACTACTAAAATCACTCCTCATGCTATGCAATGATGAGGGGGGCATTTGGCGTTCTCTTCAAGGTAGGGAAGGGATTCAACTTTTAATTTCTCTTCTTGGCCTTTCTTCAGAACAACAACAAGAGTGTGCTGTTGCGATGCTTCGACTTCTGTCGAATGAGAATGATGAAAGCAAATGGGCTATAACTGCTGCTGGGGGCATACCACCACTTGTTCAGATTCTGGAAACTGGGTCAGCAAAGGCAAAGGAAGACTCTGCAACGATCCTGGGGAATCTGTGTAATCATAGTGAAGATATACGTGCATGTGTTGAAAGTGCTGATGCTGTACCTGCTTTGTTGTGGCTACTAAAGAACGGAAGCCAAAATGGGAAAGAAATTGCTGCTAAAACATTGAACCATTTGATTCACAAGTCCGATACATCAACTATCAGTCAACTAAGTGCATTATTGACCAGTGACTTACCTGAATCTAAGATATATGTTTTGGATGCATTGAAAAGTATGCTTTCTGTTGCCCCTCTTAGTGATTTGTTACGTGAAGGAAGTGCTGCTAATGATGCAATAGAAACGATGATAAAAATTCTAAGCTCTCCTAGGGAAGAGACTCAGGCCAAATCTGCAGCTGCACTTGCTGGAATCTTCGACATCAGAAAGGACCTGCGTGAAAGTAGCATTGCTGTGGAAACCCTTAGGGAAGCCATTAAGCTCCTAAATGTTGATTCTGAGAAAATATTAGTAGAGTCCTGCCATTGCCTAGCCTCAATCTTCCTTTCCATAAGACAGAACAGGGATGTGGCTTCTGTCGCTAAAGATGCATTACCTTCATTGGTAACCCTGGCTAACTCTTCAGCCTTGCAAGTTGCTGAGCAAGCAACCTGTGCACTAGCTAACTTTCTCCTGGACAATGCAGCTTCAGAGAAAGTAGTCCCTGCAGAGATTATCGTGCCTGCTACTCGTGTGCTGCGTGAAGGGACCATCGTGGGGAAAACACATGCAGCATCCGCAATATCTCGTCTCCTTCATTCAAGTGCAGTAGATCCTGCACTGACTGACTGTGTGAATCGTGCAGGTACCATTCTTGCATTGGTTGCTTTCCTGGAAACTGCTGATAGTGGTTCTGTTGCCACATCAGAGGCACTAGACGCACTTTCCCTTCTCTCAAGGTTGGAAGGAACTAGTGGACAAGTCAAGCCTGCATGGGAAGTTCTGTCAGAATTCCCAAACAGCATATCTCCTATAGTTTCATCTATTTCTGGTTCATCCCCAGCTTTGCAAGACAAGGCCATTGAAACATTGTCTAGGCTTTGCAGAGCTCAGCCAATTGCCCTTGGGAATACAGTTGTTTCTTCTTCTGGATGCATTTCATCTGTCACTAAGAGGTTGATCAATTCTTCAAACAGGATGGTGAAAACTGGAGGTGCATCGATTCTTATTTGTGCAGCAAAAGTAAATCCACAGCGTGTTATAGAAGATTTAAATGAGACCAATTCTCGTAAGTCTCTTATTCAATCTCTTACCGGAATGCTTACTTCTATGAAATCCCCAAATGTGGTAGAGAAGTCAGAGAAGGATGTTATAAGTATCTGCAGAGATACTAAGGGTGGAAGAAGTGTTGATCCTGAGACAACTACTTCAATTATTTCTGGAGCAAACCTTTTTATATGGCTGCTTGCAGTCCTTGCAACCCATGATCAGAAAAGCAAGACTGAGATTATGGAGGCTGGAGCCATTGATGTTCTCACTGAGAGAATTACCAATTGTTTGTCCCAGTACATTCAGGTCTTCTAACTTCTAATTCTCTCTCTCTCTCTCTCTCTCTATATATATATATATATATATATATATATATATATATATATATTTCGCTCATAAATTTTATCTATATTTGAAGTCTCTTTAGCCATGACACCTTCACTGAAGCATTTTATGCTCTTCTGTATGACTATTCTTTCAGGTCGATGATAAGGAAGATAGTGGTATGTGGATATGCGCCTTACTATTGGCAATTTTGTTTCAAGATAGAGATATCATACGTGCAAATGCAACCTCAAAATCCATACCTGTTCTTACCAACTTACTGAAGTATGAGGATTCAGCGAGCAGGTATTTTGCAGCTCAAGCTATGACCAGCCTCGTTTGTAATGGAAGTAGGGGTACTCTTCTCTCTGTAGCAAATTCCGGGGCTGCAAGTGGCCTCATTTCTTTGCTTGGAAGTGCTGATGATGACATTCATGATCTTCTAGAACTTGCCGATGAATTTTCTTTGGCTCGTTATCCAGATCAAGTTTCTCTTGAGCGGTTGTTTAGGGTTGATGATATTCGGTCAGGTGCTACATCTCGCAAAGCAATACCAATACTTGTGGATCTGCTAAAACCTATTCCAGATCGCCCAGGTGCTCCCTTTCTAGCACTCGGCCTTTTACTTCAGCTTGCAAAGGACTGTCCGCCAAATAAGATTATGATGGTAGAATCAGGTGCTTTAGAAGCCTTGACTAAGTATCTTTCTCTTGGACCAAAGGATGCAATTGAAGAAGCTGCAACAGATCTTTTGGGTATCCTATTTAGCAGTGCTGAGATATGTAGACATGAATCTGCCTTTGGAGCTGTTAGACAACTCCTAGCAGTTCTACGAATGGGTGGAAGAGGTGCAAGATATAGTGCAGCAAAGGCATTGGAGAATCTTTTCTCCGCCGACCACATACGAAATGCAGAAACTTCCAGACAGGCTGTTCAACCCTTGGTGGAAATTTTGAGCACTGGATTAGAGAAAGAGCAACATGCCGCTATTGCTGCTTTAGTTAGATTATTAAGTGAGAACCCGGCAAGAGCACTTGTTGTTGCAGATATTGAAATGAATGCAGTTGATGTTCTTTGCAGGATTCTTTCATCAAACTGTTCACTCGAGTTGAAGGGCGATGCAGCTGAGTTATGCAGTGTTCTCTTTGGGAATACAAGAATCAGGTCTACAATAGCTGCAGCTAGATGTGTTGAGCCTCTAGTTTCTCTTCTTGTAATGGAGTCCAGTCCTGCTCAGTATTCTGCTGTCCGTGCTCTAGATAAACTCCTGGATGATGAGCAACTCGCTGAACTAGTTGCTGCACACGGTGCGGTTATTCCTCTAGTTGGGCTTCTCTACGGTAAAAATTATAATCTTCACGAGGCAATTTCTAGAGCACTTGTGAAACTGGGGAAAGATAGACCTTCTTGTAAGACGGAAATGGTGAGGGCTGGAGTTATCGAGGGTATGCTCGATATTCTCCATGAAGCACCGGATTTTGTGTCATCTGCATTTGCAGAATTACTCCGTATATTGACAAATAACGCCACCATTTCCAAAGGTCCATCTGCAGCAAAAGTGGTTGAGCCACTTTTCCAGTTGCTAACACTACCTGAATTTGGACCCGATGGACAGCATAGTGCCTTACAGGTACTTGTTAACATCCTGGAACATGAACATTGTCGAGCTGAACATAACTTGACATCACACAAAGCTATTGAACCCATTCTACCATTACTAGAGTCTCCTTCTCCCGCTGTGCAACAATTAGCTGCTGAACTTCTCTCACACCTTCTCTTGGAAGAACATTTGCAAAAGGATCCAATTACTCCACAAGTGATTGGTCCACTGATAAGAGTCACTGGATCCGGTATACCAATTCTCCAGCAAAGAGCTGTAAGGGCTCTTGTTGGTATTGCAGTAACCTGGCCAAATGAAATTGCTAAAGAGGGGGGTGTCAGTGAACTGTCTAAAGTGATATTGCAAACTGATTCCTCACTTCCCCATGCATTATGGGAATCGGCATCCTCTGTTTTAGCTAGTTTGCTACAATATAGCTCCGAGTTTTATTTGGAAGTCCCTGTTGCGGTTCTAGTAAGGTTACTAAGTTCCGGTTCAGAAATCACTATTATTGGTGCCCTAAATGCTCTTTTGGTGTTGGAGAGTGATGATAGCACCAGTGCTGAAGCAATGGCAGAAAGCGGTGCCATTGAAGCCCTTCTGGAACTTCTGAGATGTCATCAGTGTGAAGATACCGCTGCAAGGCTTCTAGAGGCCTTACTTAACAATGTGAAGATAAGAGAAACGAAGGCTACAAAATCTGCTATAGTACCTTTATCCCAGTATCTATTGGATCCACAAACTCAAAGTCAACAGGCTAGGTTATTGGCGGCACTTGCTCTTGGTAATCTCTTCCAAAATGAGGCTCTTGCCCGGACTGCTGATGCTGTTTCAGCTTGTAGGGCTTTAGTTAATCTTCTTGAAGATCAACCTACTGAAGATATGAAAGTTGTAGCTATATGTGCCTTGCAAAACCTTGTGATGTATAGTCGGTCAAATAAAAGAGCTGTAGCAGAAGCCGGTGGCGTCCAGGTTGTATTGGATCTCATTGGTTCAAGTGAGCCAGAGACCTCTGTGCAGGCTGCTATGTTTGTTAAGCTTCTCTTCTCTAACAACACAATCCTGGAGTATGCTTCTAGTGAAACAGTTAGGGCGATTACTGGTAAGATTTCACCCTACTAACGAATTCTACTTATTCAAGGGCCTGGTTTGATGTGAGTTTTTGAGATTAATTTCAATTCAATCTACTCATCTATCACATCCTTCAAGTCATCACCAGAACACCCTCTATTTTTAAAATTAATTTTTCATTATATATTTATTTCTTTATATTGTCTTTTCACCCAAATAACCAGATTTTCAATAACCTACATCAAACAAGGTTATTTGAAAATAATCACTTGGGTATGGTATTCAAATAACCCTATATCAAACCACGCATAATAGGTTTTAGTGCATACATCTTTCACAATTAGACTAAATTAATCTTTTGGCATTTAAGTTTTCACCTTGTTGTTCATCTATATCAAGTTGACCTTTTTTGAATAAAAAAAATGGCTAAATTAAGCAAGAGCCTGAGATGATTTAGTTCTTTACTTGACTACTACAACATTAGGTATGATTCATTGTGCATAAACACTGTTGATATTTGCATTATACTTTTTTCTGTAGACTTATAATAGATAGAATTGACATAAGTCATACATGAGAAGATAGAAGAAACGTGGGATGAGAGACTCAAAAGAATGGAGCAAAGGCCTAAATGAGAAGAGAACTCGAACTCTTCAAGTTGATTCAATATAATTGAATCTAAACGGATTACACCCTACTACTTAAATAGGGAACTTCATAACCACTTACTAAAACTAGCATAACTAATTTCAAAATGCATGAACCTTGTTTCATTTTCCATTACACCAATTTACTTGACCATGCACATAATTTTTTAGAGAAAAGCTCGTAAATAATTGTATATATATATATGGGTGTTTCTAATCTTTGTCCGATTTGTTTGGTATTGCAGCTGCAATAGAAAAGGAGTTATGGGCCACAGGGGCAGTTAATGAAGAATATTTGAAAACATTAAATTCCCTCTTCAGCAACTTCCCACGGCTGAGAGCCACAGAGCCTGCAACACTGAGTATTCCCCATTTAGTTACATCCCTAAAAACAACATCGGAGCCAACACAGGAGGCTGCTTTAGACTCACTGTTTCTGCTAAGGCAAGCTTGGTCAGCTTGTCCTGCTGAAGTATCTAGGGCACAATCTATTGCTGCAGCTGATGCAATTCCTTTGCTACAGTTTCTTATTCAGTCGGGTCCACCTCGGTTTCAGGAGAAGGCGGAATTTCTCTTACAGTGTTTACCAGGAACGTTAGTTGTAATTATCAAACGTGGGAACAATATGAGACAATCAGTTGGAAACCCTAGTGTTTATTGCAAGTTGACGCTGGGAAACACTCCACCAAGACAAACTAAGGTACAATACTTCTGTCTTTTTTTTTCTAGCAATTTTTTGTCCCCTGAATTTCTAGTATATTTTTGTCAATATGTTACATTCTTGGTAACGTTTTGCAATTTATCACACATTTACTTTAGTGTGGAGAAAATACACTCCCTGGCTAGGTTAAGAAAATTACAGTTTTATGATTTGACATTTAGCTTCATTTTTTGAAAATGGTCATTAGGCTCGAATCCACTACGCCTTGTGCTCTACCAACTGAATTAAATGAGCCTTCTGACCTATGGCTTCTAAAACTTTCTAATCATATCACATTTGGAATTTTTTTTTTTTCCGACTAGGGGTCTACGATACGTTTAGAAACTAAACTGCTATTTTTATGACTCGAGTCTATTCCCGGGGTGGCTAGCATTGACCCCTACAATCAGAAAATAAAAACTTATACATTGTTTGATGTGTTTTTTCTATTTAAGAAAGAAAAAAACTTTGTTTGATGAAAAAGTAAATGATGATGGGATAAAGGGGTTGTTTGGATTAAATCTAAATAACCCTTCATGAAACAAGCCTTTAGTCAAGAATAAACAATTTTTGTTTCTCATTTGAATCCGGATAAAAAAAACAATTGTAATTGTTTCCGAAATGGGCCATAGATATGAAGCCTTCGCCAAACCCACTTGAACACCAATATCTCCAACCTTCTATGCAACTCTCATTTCTCATCGAATCTGAACTGGATACAGATGAAGAACAGGGTGGGTGTCAATTAATAATGAATTGAACTTGCAAGGGAAGTTTCAAATAGCTTCTATTAAATTTGAATCTGAAATATCCTTCTTACTCTTTTTGCAGGTTATATCAACGGGTCCAAATCCAGAGTGGGATGAAAGCTTTGCTTGGACGTTTGAAAGTCCACCAAAAGGACAGAAGCTTCATATATCATGCAAGAACAAGAGCAAAATGGGAAAGGTAAATTAATAAATAACAAATATTTTCTTGGGTGGTGGTTTTTTCAGTGTTATAATAAATCAATGAAATGAATCTCGTGTTGTGTTGTGTCTCTTCTTACTTAATAAATTGTAGAGCTCGTTTGGAAAGGTGACAATACAGATAGACCGGGTAGTAATGTTGGGTACAGTTGCGGGAGAGTATGCCTTGTTGCCTGAAAGTAAGAGTGGACCGTCAAGGAACTTGGAAATTGAGTTCCAATGGTCAAACAAGTAAGTTCTACAAGTAAATCTTCTCTTCTTTTGTTTTGTTTGTTTGTTTGTTTGAATTCAATCACATACATGCATGCTGCATCGTTCATATGTCTTGTGTATACCCCCTCCCCTCCTCCCCCTTTAAAATTGAGAATTGTGATATATGATATAGGCTGCACATTTCTACTCCATTTGTTGTTGACATATCCTTTTTAGAAAGGAAAAAAAAATAAATTCTTTTCAACTATTGTTGATTGTTGTTTTAACATTCTTTTATTGAGATTGCTTTAGGTTTTAGTGTTTCTGGGTGTTCATGTGAACTTCTGAAGGCATTAACTAATTAGGGCTAAAGAAGTTGTTCAATGTAAATAAAATAGTATTGTGCGTTAAGGAGATTGATTTTGTTGCACATTTTCTAACTAACTAACTCCCCTTTGTTCAAAGCCATATCCTTTGTATGTAATACAAGATGAAATGAGATAAAAGCTACACTTTCTTATTATTATGACTATATAGATTGAGAATTAAGCTAGTTTGGCTTTCAGGGGGTAGAGCACAAAACTATTTTTTACAAGGTCTTGTTAAAAAAAGCATTATCATGATTGGAACAGTTATAACTTTTATTCGATTAGTGAAAATGTTTTTTTTTTCAATTTGTTTTCAATGAAAATGACAATGAATAGAAATGTTTTGGTATATAGTAATAATGTTGAAAATTAAGTGAATGCACATTTATTTTTTGATATGGTATATAGTATAGGTTCAGTTTTGCTCTAAGCACGACCTGACATTCATTGGGCATGTCAAAATTTCGGGTATAATTGTAAGGAACTGAATTTTGAAAGGAACTGTTTTTTTAATTTTATTTATTTATTTTATAATTTTAATCGAAATTTTAGTTCGTACCGTTTTGTTTTATAAATTAACATTTTTTTACAAGAATTTGTTTATTTTATAAATTAATTTTTTTTAATGAGATTATAATTATTAACCATATAAATATTAGGTTTTTATATTGAAATATATATATATATATATATATATATATATTTATAATAAAATAAGATGATATTAAAAAATAATGTTTTTTAAAAATAAATATTAAAGATTTGTTTACAAAAAAAATTAATAATTGATCCTTATTTTTTCGATTTTGGATACACTATTCAAATTAGACCTCACTCAATTTTGACCCAAAATTTTGGTTTCTGATTTTTCCAATCTAATTGGGGGTGGGGAGGTTGGATACCCGGCTAGATGGGGCTGGGAAGTTTAGTCATTAATGTTTATTGTGATTTATGATGCTGATAAATCTGTTGTTACTAGGTTATTAACCTAGTGATAACCTTCAAATCTATCAAAAGCATCCAACCTTAAACATTTAATTTGAAGGATATAGACTAAATTTAAATTGTTTTAAGCAACAAATTTTTTGTAACAAAAGTAAGATTACAAATTAGACGTTTTTTCAGCCAATTTTTTTAATTTATTAATTTTTAGTATGATTATTTTTTTTATTTTTATCTTCTGCACAAATGGTATGTCACGTTAGATTCATGGTTTTGTTTTCGTTATGATGTTTGTTTTTGTTTTGACGTTGTTTGTTTTCATTCTCAACTTTGTTGTTCTTATCACGACTCATTTAAATTATTCTCATTCAATACAAAAAAAAATGTTTATTTATAATAGTAAAGAAGTTCATTTATAACCCTATTTCTTAAGGGTGGTAAGAAATGGTAAAAATAAATAATAAAAATAAAATAAAATAAAATAAAAATAGATATTCATATTCACTCAAATTTTAAAAAACATTGAAATTTTGAAAAGTCTTTATTCTTGAGAATGACACATCATGCGTTGTCATGTTGAAAACAAGGATTCATCTTAGTTTGACTAATAAAATTCTATTTCAATTCAACTTTTAAATATTTTCAGTATTGTCATCAAAATAATTATAACATAGAAATCAACCCTGCCCCATTTCAAAGAAAATAAAAGTTGTCATAGAAATTAGCTTCTATCACTATTAGTTTGTTTTTAAAACGAGCGAACTAAGATTTGTGTACAATGACTCCATTTTAAGGCAGAAGTTCGCAAACAAAAATAAATAAATAAAAATTAGATATATAAGAGATTGATTACACCCAAAAACTAAATTTTAAAATTATTTGTAACACAACAAAATAATTACAAATATATTATAAATCAGAGTTTGATGCAAATGGGGTTAGATTGCAGTTTTTTATTTTTTTTATTTTGAAGTCACTTTGATTTTATTAATGGTTCCAAACAATCATGTTAACAAATTTATGGATTCCAAAACAAAATTATCAATAAATAATACAAGTATACGAAAATCTATATTTTTAAATAAAAATAAAATAAAAGTAATAATAAAATATATAAATCAATTTAACTTAACATGAATGCAAATTTATTTTATAAAAAAAACATTTTCTTATAATTATAAATATTTCTATTTTAATCTTGGTGTTTTTTTAGAATTGTATGACTTTGTTCTTATTTTTTAAAATTTTTGGAAAGCTAGTATTACCTACACCGTTGTGACATCCACTTTAACCGACCACGATGCTTGAAGTGCTTAGGCTAAAAAATATATTTTTTTATTTAACTTGTATATTTTATTAAAAACATATAATATTATATAATAGTGTTGTATTTGAATTAACAAAAATAATTTAATAATAATATTATTAAAATTAGAAGTTCAAATCTTATAAATATATATTTTTTTAAATGAAAATAAGGATCTCTTAAAGAGGATGAGTTCTATGTGGAAGGATTCAAATTCTATGTAAAACGTTCTAGACTGAGATTATAGGAGAAATGTTGGATCGAGAAAATGAGACAAGGGAGATAGATTTTTTTTTGAGGCTTCACGGGATTTATTCGGAGGATCACGCACATGTCTTATTTTTTATTATTATTTAAAACTGGTATCATTTTATTAAAATTAGAATAAGTTGACTTATCATTAAGAATTAGTGTTATATTAGTTCTCTTTACTTTAACAAAAAAAATCAAGCTTAAAATAAATTATTAATATATTTAAATTTAATAAAATAAAATAAAAATATTTTAATATTTTATTTAATAATTTAAATTATACAATGTTAAAATAATATTTTTAAGAGATAAAGAGAACAGTTTTAAAATATTAAAAAAAACTGACAATTTTTAAAAGGAACTCAATGATAAAAAGAGTTCAACCTTGAGATTTTGAGAATCCTGTTGTCTTTTAGTTTGAACAGTAAAAATGATCATGGTTAATATGTTTACAATTAATGGAATTAGGCATTTCATAGTAAAATTGAACTGAAGAGAAATAAATTTGGCTTAACAATTATTCATAGATAACAATAGTTTCCTTCTTACACACACACAGACATTACATCTGATATATCACTTTGTGCTCAAATCCATGATATAACAGAAACATGTAATTAGTATTATTATTATTATTCCCCATTTCATTTCAATTCAATTCACTCTAGAGGATGCCCATTAAAATTGAACTCATTAACTCACTCTAGATAGAGGCTGATGGCTAACCATAAAACCATATCATTTGGACTTTGTATGTTTCACTTCACTTCACTTGTACTCCAATATCATGTTATTCTCTGGGGCCAAACCAACACAAGCTCTCATTATGTTCTCCAACATCGCTCTTTGCTTCGATAGAGCATTCACCACCGGCGTACCCGGAGGTACCTATATTTTCACCGTCCATAAATAAATCTCCCAAATCCAAACAAGGCCATCCCAGCCTTTAATTGTATCATCATGTATAAATGAAGCTAAAAAAAAATGATTCATTGAGCTTTAATAGAGAACAACTTACAAGAGGAGCCTTGGTGAGGTAGCTGAGGATGGTAGCTACAGGATGGAAAGAGTGGAATTTTCCCTGCCACAAAAACAAAAATACAATTTATTTTGGGACCTAATGATTTCTTTACTTCTTTGTGATAAAAAAAAAAAAAAAAAACCTCTCCATCGGCCTTAAGTTGGATGCGGGTGCTGAGTTCAGCGAGAAGGACCAAATCCAAGATGATTGGAGCTGCCAACAAAGAATCCTCACAAGTGTTGTGCATCATTATGGTGTTCTTTCCTCCCATGAATATCTCAGAGGTGTATTCATCCATGGCTCTCTTGCTATCCGCCACATATGGTACATACTTCAAATTAAACCACCAAAAATAAGTTAAGCTAATTTATTATGCATATTTTCCAGTCGTTTGTGGGACTAATTAATTAATTAACTAACCTTGATGACTACGACATGATCAGGATGCTCACCAGGCTCGTAAAGGATGCCATTGCTCGCAACCATATCATCAACAACGTTACTTTTCGATATCTCCTTCGAACGGAATGTTTGTGGAGCCGATAGATTCATACCATCGTTGTTTCCCAAATGGTTATAGCTTACTATTGAAGTTGGCTGCAAACATAATGCAAAAATAAAACAAAAGAGTGTGATTAGCTGCAATTTTCAAAGTAAAAGTTGGTGCAAGTAACAATTGTCAGGCTAATTTGCTAGTGCAATAAAAACTCAAAGACTCATTGTTCCTACAACATCCCATTTCCATTGTTGATTGGAGATTTTGTGAGACTGGTGTATAGATTATTTCGATTTAATCCAAATAAATCACATTCACATCATCACTTCTTCTATCAAATCATCAACTAAAATGTTAAATACATTTACTATATTTGTTATAATATTTTAAAATATTAAATTAAAAAATATTTTTGTCATTCAACCCAAGACCTTGTTTAATGTAATTTCTTTTCTTCTTAATAATCCAGATTTTATGGGGGGAAATTTTGATTGATGATTTGAACAATTTGTTTGATGAAATAATTGATAATGGGGAAAAGTTATTTGGATTAACCCTTCCTCAAATCAAACAAGGCCTAAGTAAACCCAAAAATCCTTTTTTCATCAAAAAGAGTTTTTTCTTTCTAAAGGCCATGGTTTATTTCAAAAAACTACATCAAGCAAGCTCTTAGATTTTTCCTATCTTATGTTCTTTGCCCTTGGCTTGTTTGCCTTTGGCTTGTTTGCCTTTTTGTATAGTAAGATATGTTAATAACTTTGTTATTTTTATGGATACTTGGATGCGAAAGGGGAAATTTGAAAAAAAAAAAAAAATCACACCTTAATACCAGCTCCAACAAGGAAATCAACCAACACAGACTTCATCTTGGTCTGCCCGCTCTTGAAATCGTCTCCACCAATTAAGCAGTTTCTCTGAATTGCAAAATCAATGAGCCCTGCAAAGATAAAGAGAATGTTAATTATGACCATATAAACATATGTTTTTATTTAAGAAATTGGCCACAACTATAATAAACCTGGAACAAAGGTGTTCTGGGGGCTTCCATTGATGAAGGGAACATTCTCAAGAACACAAGCGATAGCATACAATGTAGAAGGTGAGATTTCAGCCTCATTCTTCTCCATGGAATTCAAGAGATTCTCTATAGTGTCATTTAGCCCAGCAATCACATTGCTGTACCTCTCAGTGTTGGCAGTCCACAACACAACAACACTATCTACTTTGTTCTTCTCCTTAAACTCCCTGTTCCAATGACATCTTAGTATTTTAGTAAGTTTCATATTCATCTTCATCTTCATTCAAACAAACACTTAATTATTTAGATTTAGTGATAAGAGGTATTATCAAATACTGTGTCTACCTAACTCTTTGGCAGTTAAGTACCTACATTTTTATACAGGTTAAAAAAATTACTTTGGGAGAAGAAACACTAAACAAGCTCATCTGAAAAGTATTTTATCCCAAATTTTGGGTTGTATCTCGATCCCATTGAGAAATTGTCAAAGTAGAGATTTTGTTTTGTTTGGTAAAAGAAGTGAATCTATCTGGAAAATGATTAACCAAGACATAATTTACATTTGGTATAAAAGTTCATGATGGATTTTAAATTGGACAATCCAAATAATGTTTTGGCACGGGTATTTGGGATCACCATAAGCCATACCAAAAAAAGAATAGTAGATGCACTCACTAGTACATAACAATAGATCCAATTTTGTTATGACAGTAACCACCCTTTACATTCCTTTCTTTTTGCCCCCATTTACATTACTAAAACATTTAGATAAACGCTTTAAAAGCATCAAGTCCAAAATTCGCAAGATTAAAGAAACAAATAACTTACCTAATGTCTTTGATGATTTGTTGGACCTGCTCCTTCTTTGTGCCCATGATCAAGTTGTTGGCACGTGGCCCCTGGTTAGCAGCAATGAAGTCCGGATCAAAGATACCTGGAAGTGGAACCATGGATTCCATGTAAGGCCTTAGCTGTTTCTGCAGGTCAATCTCAAAGACCCTGGCCCTAGCCATGGCATCAGCAAGGTTCATATCGCTTATGTCCCATCCTCCAAACACTATGTCATCCGGATTCACCTATATTCAATTCCATATACAACAATTTAATGACAGAGTACAAATTATAACCTCTTTTTTTTTTTTTTTTAAATGAAAATTTCATTAGGAAAACATAGGATCATAGTTGAACTGAGTACAAACAATAACTATGACAAACAAACTGAAAGATATTGGCCATGAACATAAAATGTTTCTTACAACAAGTGTCATTGAGAGCAGTTTTCTTGACAGAAGTAAAATTTCATATTATGTACTGGAGGTTAGTGTGTTCATATGGTGTAAATATAAGTACCATGGGAAGCAAGCTCTTAAAGGGGGCATAGATCTCCTCTCCATTGAATGAACCAACGCGAATTGAAGACGCTTGAGTGAGAGAACCAAAGTAATTGGCTTGTTGTACCTTGTCCTTTGTTGCCCAAGAGATTCCTCTGCCATATTTAAAAGCCATCAAATTATAATATCATATCAATTATCAAGCATATTGCTTCATCTGTTTGCTTGCAAACTACAAAAATTACAGATGAAAGACCCATGTCATAGTAACAAACATTATGATGAAATTAACAATTTAAGAAATTAATTGTCTCTGATCAAAGCGTAAATACATTATGATGCATAGAGATAAAAACGAGACTCACTCTCGATTGGCAATAACACCACCAGTCAAGGTAGATCCATTGTTACCTCCCCAACCAACAAGCATAACCCTACAAAAACAAAAAGAAAAATCCATAATCCTCCTTCATTCACATGATGCATGGCGAGGATAAGTTAATGATTGATTGATTACCCAAGCTTAGGCACGCGTGTATCGGTCTTGAATTGGTAGGTGACGGTCTTGGGTTTGACAGTCCATTGATAAGAACCGTTCCTGTTCTCATGAGATAACTCTGTTGTGTCATAGTTGTAAACGGAGTGAATTTCTCCCTCTGTGTACTTCACATTGGGACTCTCGACCTTAAAACTGTCTATAAACATTTTCGTCCTGATTCCTGGGCCACCAGAAGATGCAGACAAATTCTCGAATGAATGAATCCAGAACGCGCACGCACGCACGCGAGAGACAGAGAGAGAATGGAAGGATCGATCGATCTTCTTCTGGGTTCTGGTTCGGGCGGGGAATCTGGTTCGTCCGTGAAGATAGATAGGCAAGAAAATCTGGTTTCCTTTAATAAGAATTCTTTCATCTCATGATGATGGAGTTGCATATATATAGAGAGAAGCTATGCCAATTGTACAGTACACGTGGAGCATTTTGGTGGCTCCTGGGTCCCACACGTTGCTTTCTCTTTTATACTCTCACACCTCTACCGCATAATTTTATCTTTTTTTTCTTATTTTTTTCTCCAATTTTCCTATCCGTCCGTTTCTTTCCTTTTGATTTTCGACTTTTAAATCAAATATAACGTTATCTTTTCAACTTTTTTTTTATATCAATATATCTGAATTATTTTAAGTATTTCATATACAATAATTAATTTGTTTAGTTATTTAGTGCACAATTAAGTTAAATTGTTTATATAGGTTATCTAATTAAACTAAATATTTTTATTTAATTTTTATTTTAATTGGAGTTTAATTTAAAATAACATATGATTTAAAAAAATGCTTGTAACATTAACTTATTTAAAATAAACACTTTATTTTTTCACATTAAGTAGTAAATTATTTTATCAATAATTAGTAATATTATTATAAGTTAACAAACAAATTTATTTATAGATTATAATTTTCTTTTTCAATTTGAATAATATTAATGATGATAAACATTCTATTACTTTCTTTCTTTATTTTCTAAAGTAAAAATTTAAAATTGTTTAGAAAATAACTTATACTTTCTTGAATTTAAGTGTAAGAGGAGAAATTTGACAAAATAATCATAATAATGATCCTTTTCGAAATAACCCGGACTCATAATATTTGTAATAAAATGACATTTTGGGCATGTTTCAAGTCCAAAAAATATATATTTTTTTCACTTATTTCTCTCTTTTCCTTAAACCTAAACCAATGAACATCCATATCAACTCACAAAATATCCATTCCTCTTTTTCAGTCTTCTCTCTTTTTATTCTCTAATCTGGATAGAGTCTTTTCCAGTTTCGGTGAGCGATGAAGAGTTTAAAGTCTCATTTTTTTTATTAATGATATATATGTATGTTTTTGTTTGCTTTATTTTAAAGTCTTATATCTGAAGTTTTTGTTTGTTTTGTTGAGCTTGAACTTGGTTTATTAATGACATATTATATTTTGGTATGATATTTGATGTTCTTAACATATTATGTTTGGTTTATAAATTCATGTTCATGGTCTCTCTTCTCCTTAAACCCTAAACAACTCAAGCGTAAGAACACAACGACTCTCCTTAATCTCTTCGCATTCGCGTGACGCGAAAGTGGGTCCCATCACGCGAAGGAGAGGATCTCGTTATAGACTTTTTCAAACTTTATATAATATAATATAATATAATATAATATAAGAATTGTTATAATAAAATTATTATAATAATTCATTCAGGTTCGGTCATTCTATTTTATAAGTTGAGATACACAAAATGTTCAACCTTGAACCCACATTTTTCAAAAATAAAGTCTATTTTATTTAAACTCGGTTCGAGAGGAGAATTCTATAAGCATGAAAATTTGACATACCCATTTATAATAATATTAATAGTTTAAAATAATATTTTGAATTTTTTAATTCAAAATAATCAAAAGAAGATGTTAAAATTAAATTAGGATTAATTATTGTGATAATTAAACCCTAATTACAAAAATTATTTAAGGGTCAAAAATAATTTGGGACTGAAATATTGTATTTATTTTATTCCAATTAAACTTAAAAAGGAGTTGAAATAATTTAATTATAATTTTAGACATAAGTTATATATAATTTATAGAAATAATAAAATAAATACCCAAAAATACCAAAAATAAAATAAATGAACAATTATGTTGTTAAAAATATTTTTGTGCATTAATTCGATTTCAAATAACCCTTTCATTAAAAATAAAAACTGATGATCCACTGTAGCCGAAACTGAGGAAATAAGATATAGCTGAAAACTAGGTCATCAGATGAGCATTGGAAACTCATCCAATGACTCAGACACGCACGAGTAACCAACTATAACGAAGACAACGCAAACTCGGGCTGCAGCGAAACGGCTAATGCTCGTTAGCTAGGCACTAGCGGAACGCCAACGACTGACGGAACGCCAACGGAACGCAACAACACGTTTCATTTAAACAAAACAACGTCATTTTGTTCATCTTCTTCATGAATGCTGAAGAATCGCGCTCGACGCCGACGTTCTTCCAGAAGCTCTATTTCTGCCATTATTCATCCTTATTCCTCCAAACTTCGCCAATGTGCACGTCTCTCCATCGCCTTCAATTCTCCTAGGATAAAAATTCAAACCCTACCCTAGAGTTAGGCCTACGAGGACAAAATAGAAATCAAAGGATAAGGTTTCAGAAGCCAAATTAAGCACAAATTCGACATCGAAACTGACCTAGTTTAGGTATAAATACTCCGTAGGTCTCCTTCTTCCAATCCATCGAACAAAATCCAACAATTACGACCTGTTTAAAGATTTTCATCAAAGCTCCAATTACTTTTTTTAAGAAATCGTTCTGGTGTTCTAAGCTTCGATCTAGAAATTTGGAAAACTTCAAAAAGATCATTGGAGTGTTCTCCAATTACTTGTAAACTTCCAGGCCATCTATAATTCAAGTTATGATTCAAAATTAATTTTTTATCAATTTAGATCGGGTTGATCCTACTTAAGGCTCAATTTTGTTCTTTCTATAGTTAAAATTTGTTAGGATCGGTGACAACAATAGAAGAGGGGTTGAATATTGTTGTACTAATTATCACTTTCAATTCGATTTTAATCCTGTTAGAGATGAAAATCGGTTTCTATTTTTTCACAAATCGTAGCAAGCTCTTGAACGGTTTTAAGTGCGGAAAGTACTTGCTAGATTTGCAACAGCATATAATCGACTATAAAATGTAGTAAGAAAATAACACACGATTTTATGGATGTTCGGAGATAAAACTCCTATGTCACCCTTCTTATGTTTCTAGAAAGATTTTACTAGAAGTCTTTAATTTGTATAGTGCCTACAAAAATTCAATCAGAACACAGGACTTAATAGTTGTCTATTTTGAACTCCTAACTATCACTCCGTTGAACAGACAATGTTTTGTTCAACTTACAATACTGGAAATATACTCAAGTAGAACAGTAAATTTTTGCTCATCTTAACTTAGAGATTCTAAAAATAAACTAGAGAGAGTAAATCAAAGAGCTAAGCAATTCGGAAGTCGTGCGATTAAGAAGCGCAGAAGAGAGAGAGGGTATTTCTTGGATACGTGTCAGTTTTCCGTTAGTTGTACGCCAGATGTACGGGATCGTACGCAAGAATATATTTGTTGGATCGTGGCGTACAGGATGGCACTACGCGGGCTAGTAGAATAATTGCGTATGTGGCATTTGTACATTTTTTCGTGTTAAGATGACTGGGCAGTCTACTAATAACGAACGTTGTTATTCGCTATGCTGATGAGCTATGCAGATAAACGAGCGTTTCTTCAGATGATTGCTGAAGCAAGGTGTCTGTTTGCATTTCTTCAGACTATTACTAAAGCAAGGCGTCTTCTCGCACTTCTTCAAACTGCTACTGATGCAAGGTGTCTGATCGCGCTTCTTCAGACTGCTACTGAAGTAAGGTGTCTGTTCGCGCTTTTTCATACTACTACTGAAGCAAGACGTCTGTTCGCGCTTCTTCAGACTGCTGCTGAAGCAATGCGTCTGTTCGCGCTTCTTCATACTGCTCACAACGCCTCTTGAGTTGTACCTGTGCATTAAACAATTGCACGACTTAGTTTTATTCACTTATGAATTCATCATCAAAACTATGTCGTATTGATTAAACTTAGTTTTATTGTTAAAATTCATTTTAATCAATTAAAAACATTTTTCTTATTTCAACTTAATTAATTATTTCTCTTTTAATTAATTTTCTCTTTTTCTTATTTAACTTAATCTAACAATTTTTCTCTCTATTGATGATGTTAAAACTAAGTTAAGAGTAGAAAATTAAATGGTAAATAAGATATTTATATAAATATAAAATATTCAAATTAAAGAAAAAAATATCACCTCTATCTGGGATGTGGAAAACAAGAATATGAGCGCCATGTCGAGATTATTAAAGCTCACGCTCTTCAAAATCTCTCTAATTCTGCAACTCAATCTGTTATGTTGGGATCTCCGCCCAATGAAGAAGAACATGGGGATGATCAAGATACTGCCAACTCTGACCCTATCTCTACCAAAAAGAAGACTGCTAAGGATGACAGTGTTGAATTTCAACCTTCTTGCACATAACGGTCTATGCAAATAAGCTCTCACGGTGCTCTACCCATACAGTCGCGTGCTCCTGACTCAACACGCTCTACTTCTAAAGAAAACTCGAGGATGGACACTGTACAAACTCTTATGAATGTATTTGCTTCCTTGAAAGCGACTGTCATGGCTCGTATCAACAATATGGAAGGAAGGCAAAGATTACAAAGTCAAGACCTAATTCAATTGAGGCGAGACTTAAGGGAGGATGTAACCGTTTTAGAACAAAGGCTAAGGTAGGAAGTTGCGGAACTAAGATAGGAACTAAATGAGATGAAGCCCGTTGTCTCCAAAACATTGACTGATGTTGAACTTGTATCATCCCAGCTTCACGAACTGATGAAATTTAAAAGTGTTGTTGAAGCTAAGAGGCTACAGAGGGATGACGAGGTTGTTCGTATGTTCAGGAAGAAGAGGATGAAAGAATTAAGGCAACTGAAATGGCAAATGAAGAAGTTGCACGAAAACTCCAAGAAGAAATCAATAGAACCGATGCAGTCGTGCCACCACCTTCCACCATGAAACCTACCACCAAAAAAACTCAAGTAGTTAAAAGAAAGAAGGGTAAGAAACCAGAGGTAGAATCCTCAAAACCAATCGATGAAGTACCAGAAACTGAAAAAATGGAAGACAACAAATTACTAGAAGAAGAAGAAGAGGTATCATTGATTCGAAGACGTAGAACCACATTACCCTCTCAGCCTCAACCGAAAGTACTCATAACAGAAGTCCCACGTAGTGCTTGGTCCAACCGGAGGTTACGACGAGGTGGCGGGAATTATGCTGATCTCAATGCTGAAGCTAGTAATGCTAATCATGCCGAAAATTGGGGCTTCATACAATGATGGATAGAGAATGAACTCTCTCAACCGATCTCAATAATTAAAAGAGGGAGACACTAAATTCTACTTTTCATTATATCACGACTCATTGAACTTTAAACATTTAGTTTATTTTGCTAACTCTTTACCGTTATTTAACAGGATTGACTATTGATGAATCTGTTTCTTTGTTTAATACATTGGTTTTGATAATTTTTAAGAAAAATATATATCAAAAAGGGAGAAATTGCTAGAAACCAAATCATCATTCTTCAAATTAATCAAGCCTTGAATATTAACTTAAGCAGCCAACGATTACAAGTTTTGAGTATTTAAATTAAATAATCAAAAAGGGAGAAATTGTTAGATAAATTAGCAGTAAATTAAATATCTAAACAAAACTAACCAAGTTAATTTCTGTGCAGATAAAGAAAAACCAAAAATGTTCTACCTTAAAGAGAAAAATCGGCAAAATAAACTTCGGTATTAGTTTTATATTCGGTGTTATAAAGACGACGCAATTCGGTAAAATTATCGGCTTTAGTTCGGTCATCAGTTATTTGTGAAGAAGACGCTTGTATTAACTCTTCGGTTTTTACAAAGGAAGAAAATCGGTATTTACCTTTTCGGTAGTAAAAAGGCTGCACGACCGGTTTTTGTATTCGGTAATATAATCGGTTTTATGTTTGGTTATATAAATCAATTTTATCTCTGGTAATTACCTTTTCGGTAGTAAAAATGTTGCGCGACCGGTTTTTGTATTCGGTAATATAATGGGTTTTATGTTTGGTTATATAAATTGGTTTTATCTCCGGTATTTACCTTTTCGGTAGTAAAAAGGTTGCGCGACCGGTTTTTGCATTCGATAATTTAATTGGTTTTATGTTCGGTTATATAAATCGGTTTTATCTCCGGTATTTACCTTTTTAGTAGTGAAAAGACGACGCAACCAGTTCTTTAAATCAGTTATTTGATCGACTATTTAAGAAAAATCGGTTTTATACTCAGTTCTATAAAGGCTGCACGTTCGGTTTTATGATCATTTTTATGATCGGTTTTATGCTCGGCTTTTCCTAAGGAAGTGAAATCAGTTTTTCCATATCTTCAGTACTATATGAGGAATCGGTTTTATGCTCGGCTTTTCCTAAGGAAGTGAAATCGGCTTGTCCATCTCTTCAGTACTATATGAGGAATCGGTTTTATGCATTTCAGTAGTTTGTCCGGCCATATCTTCGGCTTTCTAAAGAATCGGTTATATCCTCATTTCTGTATTATATACAAAATCAGTATTATACATCCAATGGTAACTTAACCGGTCATTCCTAGAAGGCGAAATTGGTAATCCAATTTCGGTAGTCTGACTAGCCTGATCAAAGAAGAGGAACTGGTTTATGATAAGTTAACTTTACACTGAGCACAGCCGTCAGTTTCCCTTTCAGTGCAACATAGAACAATTCCGGAAAATGTAGAAGGGAACCTTCACATGTACATACTGTATTATTGCCTATTCTGTACAAGTCTAATAAAAACTTTTTGGGAGCGGAGGCCTGCCCAAATAAACCAGACACCTACTTCGATATAAGTTCGATAACAATCAATTAGAAGTAGATATCCATCACGTTACTCCAGATAGTCAAATGAGTAGAAGACAGATCTACATGATAAGCTGCTCCTCGGAAATCATTAACTCATTAATGGCTATGTTGACTTATTATAAACAATATCATAAGATATCCCAAGAATGTACTACAAAGATCTTCAACCAATCAGATCCAAGAGATGATGTACTATCAATGAATTATATCCGTTGAAGAATAAGAATATGACCGTCGTCATATTTCTATTTAAGAGAACTCAGCTCAACCGGATAAAGCATCTTACCAGAACCTGAACTTAATAGCAACCGTGCAATCTGAGTTTATGAACTTACAATTTTTCTAAATGTGTGCTTACAATCTATTGCTCAAAGCTTTAAAACCCGTGTGTGTTAGAGTTTCACGTGTATTACAAGTTTATCTATTCTGTGTGAGTAGTGAGTGTTATAAGTTGACAGAATCTATTTCTGTTCAATAGAGTGAGCGTAGTAAGAAGTCAAAAACGAGCAGTAAATAAGCCTTAGTTGTTCGACGTATTATAAACTGTTTTGGAATATTTTGAGTGAATATCATTCTCAAAGTTTGAGAAGAAGGGGTAACGTAGGAGCTTTAGATCCGAACATCTATAACTCATGTATTGTGTTTCTCTTTTACTTTGTGTCCTCTTATTGCTGTCTAAACCGTGTGTGTTGCTTCAAATTGAAACGAACAGTTCCGCACTTGGACTCCGTTCAAGAGTTTATGACAACTTGTGTAGTATTGAGACCAATATTAACCTCTAACAGGGTTAGTATCAACCGACGTGTTGTGTAAGCGTTCACCCTAGCGAGACCCCAGTCTCCTTCGATGATCCCGATCTTAACACCCCCTTTAATCGAAGATAAGTTTTTCCCATCCTCTTCGACCTAGCTTTCTTCCAGCTCGACTACCCCGACCGCTACCTTCCCTTTCCCCTCGACTACTTCCTTCCCTTTTTAACAACATCATCAGCAGCTTCAATATGTTTTGTTGTTGCACCAGCATTTTCAATTCGTTTAGTTACTGCATTCTTGAGGTGGTTGGATATTTCGACAAGCTGAAAGCCAAAAATATACATTTTTGTAGCGAGATCTCCATGGTGGTCAAAGGCGGTTTTGAGCATAATAGACTTCAGCCTGGTCATCGCATCTCTGATGATCGACACTTCAACAGAAGTCCTCGATATATCTCTAAGGGTATTTTCCTGCGCCGAGGCTACATCGGTTGTTATCTTCGAGTTCAAAGCATACTGCTCCTTCAGAAATTCCAACTCACCGAAGATTGTTGCGATGCTCTACTACATAGGCACAAGAGTGTCGATGATAAAGTTGCGGAGATCTACCGTTCCCCGAGAGGACTCCTCAGGGGAAGAAGGAGTCGAAGATTCGAGATGAGAATCAGCTTGGAGGGTGCAAAGAGGGGAGGCTCGAATACTTACCTCAATCGCAGACGACTCTGGATTTCTTTTGGAAGATGAGGCTAGAGGCATTTTGATCATTGCTCGAGACTCGTTGTCTGCTCCCTGAATCTCTTCACACACATCCTTGAGAAATCTCGCAACTTCTTTAGAGTGGATGGATTTAGCCGGGAGAGATAGTTCCTTTGATGATGAAGGGGTTGGATGTTTGGATTTGAGGGAGGATCGCCTCTCTTTAGACGTTTGCTGCTTCTTTTCTGAAGAAATCTGTATAGCGACATGAGAAATCTACTTCTCAGACGCAGATGAGGAGAGTAGTTCAGCAGCTGTAGAAGATGCCTTCTTGGAAGTAGGAGCGGAAAGCTTCTCAGCAGCTGTAGAAGGCTTCTTCTCTAAAGCAGAAGACTTCTTCTCAGAAGCAAGGGAGAAACGCTGCTCAGAAGCAAAGGAGGGCTCCTTTTCATGAGCAGGGGAGCCATCTTGAGACAACTCCTTAGCAGCAAAAGAAGACTATTGCTCAGCATCATGAATAGACGACTGCTGTAGCAGGAGTAGACTTTAGCTTTTCAATAAAGAGCAATTGTTCTTCAGCATCAGAACTGTTCAGCGCAGCCAGTGATATCTCCATTTGTAGTTCAACAATACTGGAAGATTCTGTGCCATGAATGAAAGATAAGGCAGTTGAGCTATAGAAATCCAAGATCAGTTACAGACGACTGTTGACCCTGTCATCCACCCAAGTCATTCTCTCCAAAGGGTCGTAGTTTTCCTCCATTTGACGAAGGATATGGAGCAAAATACCCCCTCTAGAAATTGTTGCTACCAGATCTTTCCTCTTGAGAGCCTCGTGAACGTCGTAGGTGCAAGCCCAATCTAGGACAATTCTCTCTAGACTGAACAACGCCTTGCACTGCTCAATTAGATCGTCACCTTGGATAACCTGGTCAAATATTTTGTGGAGCCTCTCTAAAGTAGTTGCATCAACCTCTTCAAGGATGAGTTCGATAGATTTCTTCACATCCAAAAGAGGCTCGGGGACAAAGGTCGAGGAGTCTTTACCATTTCCTACAACTTCGGCAGGCTTAACAACAGGACAAGTTCCTTGAATGTGATTCCCTTTACAACTTGAAACTGTCTACTAATAACTGCTGGAGAGACACCTGAAATAAGATTGGCTGCCTTTGGAATTATAGCTTTAGGTTGATCGGCAGCAAGGGTAGCCAACCAGCTTGGCAAGGGTAGCAGCCGCTCCATGGCAAGTGTAATTGTTGTCTGAACCGCTACAGTTTCAGCACCCTGACCAACAGCCTCAATAGTTGCTGGTGCTGTAGAGGAGACATCAATGCCCCTAGCAAGTCTTTCATCAACAATACCAACTGACACATCAACTGGTGATTCAATCAGTTCCTCAGTAATGACTACAGTAGACACTACGGCCCGAGTGGCTTCAGAGGCAACCTTGAGAGATTCCTCTACAGAAAGGGTTTCAGCACCCTGATCAGTAGTCACAACGGTTGGTGGTGTATCGACTAGTACCAGGGTGGGGACTTTGGTATGCACAACAGCCTGAGTAGATTGGGAGGTTACCAAATGAGGCACCTCTATAGTAGGAGTTTCCACCCGTCTTGCCTTCCTCGCATTGGAGGCAACCTTAGTGGTTTCTCCAACAAAAGCACACTTCTGACTGTTGGAACTCGCAGCCGACTCCTCCACCCTCAACTTCCTCCTTTTTGTTGGGATTGGACAATGAGAGGTGGCTAGGCGCTTGGGCATAGTGGTTGACTGACCATGGGACTGTTGGACGAATGAATCGCGACTAGTTTTGGACTCCTTAATCGCTTTCAACCTTGGAATATAGTTACCAACAGTGTTGCTGGTCATCACCCTTCTAGAAAGAATGTTGGCATTCTTTCCCTAGTTTGCTTGTAGGTGCTCAAGAAGCCTACTTAGTTGGACAGAGAAGCCCACATTTTGCTTCTTTGGCATCGTTAAGGTTGTGAAAAGAACGGACGACCAGTTGATGGTCATTTCCTTGGTTATGGCCACCATGATTTCAAATCGTTCTTGGGTGTAGACATCGAACGACCCTACCCTCGCCTAGAGAGATTTGGAGATGATGTCGTTTAGGAGGAAAAATTCCGACTTTATGAACTTCTTCTTCCCGTGAGTCTCAACGGGAACAGAGACGTCTGAAAAGATCGAATGCATTTCTGTTACATCTTTAGCAGGAATTTGATCGAAGGCGGAAAGGCCTTTCATCGGAAACCCAAAATGTTGGGCAAGTAGATCATCAGAGATGGAAACCTCTAGACCGTGAACTATGAATGGACCCCCAAGAAATTCCTTAAACCGAAAGCTTCTAGGGTTTTGAACATGGCGACTATCGTCGTCAACCCTAAAGCATAGACGTAATCAAAATCTACCTACATCGTATTTTGAGCAAACAAAGTCATCTTTCGAAGTTAGGGTTTAAGCAAAGAAATATAAGAAATATGGATTTCTAGAGAGAAGACAAAGAGTTTTAGGGTTTGAAGACACAAAAGTGGATAATGAAACGTCTTAGGCGTGCAAAACACCTTTTTATATAATCTAACTGACACATGTCTTAAAATTAAATAAAAGACATCATTAGGCATGTAGGTCACACTTACATCACATGATAGACATGTGTCTTCATGTTATTTGTTTTAAAAAAAAATTATGAAATAAGATACAATAAAATAAAATAAGTATTTATTTTAAGACATTTAATTCAAAATAAATGGAGGAAAAATCTTTATTTTAAAATGTGACCGTTCACTGTCCAAGGAGGAATTAAAACGACATCGTATATATAAAATTAAGATAGTTGTCCCACTTGGCTTAAGACGAGTCGTCTTATATACACTTAGACAACCGACTAATTGTGTTGTCCACATGCCTTGCATTTAAGCTTAGTGAGACGTCTTTTATGAAGGCGTTTGCTAACTTATAGCAACAATTATGGCAACAGTCGTCTTCCTAACAACTTAGTGTCTGACTATGATGAAATTACAAGCTGCTTAGGCATAGCCCATCTAATGTACAGTGTCATCAGACAATTGTTCATTCAATCCGATTTGAGACATTTGTCTTAACACGTTTGACTCATTAGCTTATCAAAAATTTCCCCTAAATTTAGGCATACTAAATTAAGTTAATTTAAATCTAAAAGACCCAAAATATGTCTAAAGTAAGAAAACTTAGTCTCGGGGAGTGGTTTCGTGAATATATCGGTCACTTACTAATCCATTGGCACATATTACAGTCGAATATGCTTATGCGCCACGTGATCTTGAATGAATTGATATCGAATGTCGATATGCTAATTCCGAGAGTGTAACACTAGATTATAGGTGATCGTAATAGCGCTAGTGTTGTCACAGAAGATAAGAGACTCGTCTGCCTGGATGCCAAAATCTCTCAACTATTGTTGAACCCACAACAACTGAGCACTTCAGTTGTCTACAACAAGATATTATGCTTTTACTGTAGACGTGGTGATAGACGTCTACTTCTTGCTAAACCAAGAGATCAGACGATCACCAAGAAACTGACACGTTCCACTGGTGCTCTTCCGATCGATCTTGCAACCTGCATATTTTGCATTAGAGTAACTAATTAAGTTGAAACTGAAATCCTTCAGATACATTAGTCCAACAGATTGAGTTCCCTTTAAATATTTCAAAATACTCCTAATAGCTATGTAATAAGATTGTTTAGGATTAGCCTGAAATCTTCCACAGTAGCCGATAATAAACAAGATGTCTGGCCGGCTAGTTGTTAGATATAGCAGAGATCTGATGATTCCTCGGTAAGCTATGATGTTGACATCCTGGCCACCTTCATCCTTATCAAGCTTGATAAATGAGTTCATGGGTGTAGAGGAAGCTGAACAGTTCTCCATGCCAAATTTCTTTAGCAATTCACTAGAATACTTCGCTTGATTGATGAAGATGTCAGCTACAAGTTGCCAAACTTGAAGACGAAGGAAGAACGTCAGTTCACCCGTCATGCTCATCTCAAACTTATCCTACATCAGTTTAAAAAACTGTTGGGAAAAATTAAGTAAAAAGTTAATTAAGTGAGAATTAATTAACTTAGAAATAAACGGAAATTATGAAATAATAAACAATGAATTTTGATGATGTTTAAATATGAAGGAAGCTTAGTTGTCAAATTGTTTATGTGTCAGTGCATCAGACTATGTTAACTTAGACGTGGTCTAAGCAGGCTAATTAGACGAAGTTAGACGTTATAGTCTAACTCTATTAGAAGCGGTAGTCTAATAGGAAACGTAGTTAGACATTGGCGTCTAACTCCTTCAGACAAGTCTGAAGTGATATGTAGTTAGACATTGAAGTCTAACAGATACGTAGTTAGATGTTGAAGTCTAACTCCATTAGACGTGGTAGTCTAATAGGAAACGTAGTTAGACGTTGGCGTCTAACTCCTTCAGACAAGTCTGAAGTGATACGTAGTTAGACGTTGAAGTCTAACAGATACGTAGTTAGACGTTGAAGTCTAACAAATACGTAGTTAAACGTTGAAGTCTAACAGATACATAGTTAGACGTTGAACTCTAACTCCATTAGACGTGGTAGCCTAATGAGAAACGTAGTTAGACGTTGAAGTATAACAGATACGTAGTTAGACGTTGAAGTCTAATAGATACGTAGTTAAACGTTGAAGTCTAACTCCATTAGACGTGGTAGTCTAATGGGATGCGAAGTTAGACATTGACGTCTAACTCCTTCAGACAAGTCTGAAGTAATACGTTGTTAGACGTTGCAGTCTAACTCCATTATACTTGTTAGTCTAATGGAATGCGCAGTTAGACGTTCACGTCTAACTCCCTTAGACTTGGCAGTTTAATGGAGCACGTCTAATGCCTCGCTTCAACAATCGTCTGAAGTTAGCATACGTCTACCCACGATCAACTAGTTGTCTACTACTCTGCTCTACTCACTTCTGTACAGTTTGACAAGCCAACTAATTATATCCAATGAATGAACGCCATGTACGCAAATGTCCTTTCAATAGTTTGTCTAGTACAAGATAATATCAGAGAGGATATTCAGCGCACTACTAGTTCGGTACAGTCACAATCCATTTGCTTAGAGTCTGATGTACTCCTATACTATGGGCGGCCTTCTAATGGACACTTTCCACGTGTCCATGAAGAATATTTGACCATTGGTGTCCTTCAACTACAAATAGATGCTCAAGGACAACGGACAAATCACCTGATCATCAGTTATCCAACCGATTACCAAGCTTACTCTTGTACTTACTAATTTCTTACATCATTCAAGCTCAATAGAGAAAGAATCAAACTACTGTCTAGTTGTGAGAATATTTTTGATAATATTGTAAGTTGAACAAAGGTTGTTCTATTCAACAGAGTGTTAGTTAGTTCAGTAAGCTGTATTAGATTCAAATAATTTAGTGAAATCCTTCCGGTTATGGAAGAAGGGGTGACGTAGGAGGGTTTGCTCTGAACATCCATAAACAATTCCCTGTGTTCTTTACTTTCTGTCATTCTTCTTTCATTGGTTCATAGCTTCAAATCCGACGAATACTTCTGCACTTAAAATCGTTTCAAGAGTTCGAAGGATTTGTGAAGAATAGAGATAGATATTAATCCCTCACAGGATTACTATCGAATTGTTTGTCATGAGTTGTTAACAATAGTCAGGCCCTAGTTTCTATTGGTAGCACCGATCCTATCAAAAACTTCTCACATAATTTGAGGTTAGTTGACCCAAATATGATATCATCCACATAAATTTGAACAAGTAATATATGTGAATTTTTAACAAATCTAAAAAGTGTTTTATCTATTATGCCAATAATAAAATCATGCTCAAACAAGAATTTAGTCAAAGTATCATACCAAGCTCTAAGAGCTTGCTTAAGACCATATAGGGATTTATCTAATTTTAAAACATGATTAGGCATAGAATGATTTTAAAATCCATGAGGTTGTTTAACATAAACATCCTCATTGAATAGACTATTAAGAAAAGCGTTTTTAATATCCATTTGATATACTTTAATGTTTTTAAAAGTTGCTTAAGCTAAAAAGATTCTAATAGCTTCAAGTCTAGCTATAGGGGCGAATGACTCCTCAAAGTCAATTCTTTCATCTTGTCTAAATCCTTGAGCTACCAATCTGGCTTTGGTTCTCACAACTAAGCCATCTTCACTTAGCTTGTTTCTAAAAACCCATCTAGTTCCAATAACCAATTAATCATCCAGTCTTGGAGTTAGATGTCACACTTTATTTCTTTCAAATTGATTTAACTTTTCTTGCATAGCATTAATCCAATCTGGATCAAGCAATGCTTCATTTATCTTCTTAAGCTCAATTTGAGAGATAAAAGCAGAGTTTGAAAATTCATCTATTATTTGGTTTCTAGTTCTAAAAGGTGCATTATGATTACTTATTATTAGTTCATGTGGGTGGTTTTTGTTCTATCTGAAGTTCGGTCCCAAAGGGTCATCTGTCTGATCAACTGTCTTAGTAACATTCGAACTATCATGAGCCTACTGACTCTCAATCTAGTTGTTTGGTTGAGCATTAACTGGTTAAGTTGACTGATCAGACGAGTTGTTTTTGTTGACCTGAACTTTATCATTGCTATTAGATTGAAGGTTAGCTGCTTCCAACCTGTTAGCAACTTCAATGATTTCATTATAAATATTTTCAAAAGATTCATCAAAAAACAATATGGCTAGATTTTTCAACAGTTAGAGTTTTTTATTAAAAATTATTGGGTCAAATTATCTAGACTAACGTTATTTTAACGATGTATTAGTAAAACTTTGATTAAGAATGAACCTAAACTGTCAAATTGTTTTTATGCAGGTGCATCAAAATATGCTAATTAGACATGTTGCTAGTTAGACGTGCAGTCTAACAGATACGTAGTTAGACGTGCAGTCAAACAGATACGTAGTTAGACGTGTAGTCTAATAGATACGTAGTTAGACGTGCAGTCTAACAGATACGTAGTTAGACATGCAACCTAATAGATACGTAGTTAGACGTGTAGCCTAACAAGATACGTAGTTAGACGTGCAACCTAACAGATACGTAGTTAGACGTGCAGCCTAAAAGATACGTAGTTAGAAGTGCATCCTAACATATACGTAGTTAGACGTGCAACTTAACAGATACGTAGTTAGACGTGCAGTCTAACAAATACGTAGTTAGACGTGTCGTCTAACTCCATTAGACTTGGTGGTCTAATAGATCTCGCTATTAGACGTGGGCGTCTAACTTCCTTAGACTTGGCAGTCTAACGAAGTAAGTCTAATGCCTCACTTCAGTAGCTGCTTGAAGTTAGCATTCGTCTACCCACGATCAACTAGATATACGCTACTCTTGCTCCACTCATCCTTGCCGTCCAATACGCCAGCTATTTGTACTCAATGAATGAATGCCACATATGCGAATATTCCTCCCACTACCTGTTGAGTAAAGGACAGTTTCAAAAGAATATCTGACGCACTACCAGTTCGGTACGGCCATGATACTTGTGCACAGAGCCTGTTGTACTCTTGTACTATGGAGGCTTTCCAATGGGCGCTTTCCATGTGTCCATCTAGAAGATTCGACCGTTGATGATTGTCTTCTATATATAGATCCTTAAGGACAACGGTCGAGGTACTAGTGTTATTAGTGAACAATAAGTTTTACGAGTGTACTGATTTCATAAGCCTTACCTGCTATCAATCTCATACTCTTGTACTTTCTGATCTGTACATCTTCAAGTTCAAGAGAGAATTAAAATTTGTCTAGCTGAGTGAAATTATTAAACATATTTTAAGTTGAACAGAGTTTGTTCTGTTCAACAGTTAGCTAGCCAATAAACTGTATTTGATTCAGAGAAGTATAGTGAATCCTTCCAGTGGTTGGAAGAAGGGGTGACGTAGGAGAGTTTGCTACAAAAATCCATAAAGAAATTGCTGTGTCATTTACATTATGTCTTCTCTTCTCTCATTGGTTCTTAGCTTCAAATTTGAGAAAATGTTTCCGCACTTGAATCGCTTCAAAAGTTTGTAATGGTTTGTGAAGAATATAAAGTGATATTAATCCTTAATAGGATTTATATCAAACCGTTTTCCAGAAGTTATCATCAATAGTTAGACCCCCGTCTTTATTGATTACACCGATCCTTTCAATTGGTATCAGAGCCCTGTTTTTATTCTCAAGCTATCACCAAGAATATCGATCATATCCAAAGATTTCAATGCTACTGCAATCCCTACGTTCTCAAAAGAAAACTATATTGTGTGGAAGAAGAGAGTATGTGCTCACCTTTCCTCTATTCATGATGACATGTGGAGTGTTATCATAGAAGGTCCCATCAAGATTGAAAAGGAGAAATCCGAATGGACCAGCGAAGATAAGAGGAGGAATAACCTCATCAACATGGCATTGGACGTTCTATGCAGATCTCTTGATGACATCATGTTCAACTACATCATCGAGTGTGAAAATGACAAGGAGATTTGGGATATACTCACTCAATAGTGTGAGGGAAATGAGCAAACCAGAGAAATTAAAATCATGGTTGCCACTCAGCAGTTCGACAACTTCAAAATGCGTCCTAGAGAAACAATGACTGAGTTTGACGCAAGGTTCAACAATGTTATCTCCACTCTATCCATTTTTGGAAAGACCTATAGCAATAAGGAGATTGCTATCAAGGTCATGCGAGCTTTACCAAGGGAGTGGGACATAAATAAAATGGCAATGAGGGAATCCAAAGACCTTAACAAGATCGGGCTCTACGATCTGTTTGCTGATCTCAAGGCCTATGAGTTCGAGTTGAACTCAAGGATTGAAGAAGATCAACCCTCATCCACCATCATTACCAAAGCCTTGGTGACTGTAGAAGAGCCACCAGTTGCCCCTGATGTGAAGACAACTGCCCAGTAGCTCAGCAGCGATGCTATGTCTCTCTTCGTGAAAAAGTTTGACAACTTCATAAAGAAGAGCAATTCTAACTCAAGCTCTTCAAATACAAATGACAATAAAAAATCCAAAGAAAATGTTAAGTGTTTTAATTGTGGTATCTTAGAACATTACTAATCTAAATGTCAGAAGTCGGAGCGTGATGAGAAGAAGAATGACGAAGAAAAGGAGTTGAAGGCTCTCTTGGCAAGCGACAGGAATAACAACCGGAACTATAGTGATTCTGATTCATCATCCAACGACAGTGATGATGACGAGGTTGTTTGCTTCATGGCAAGAGAAGAAGAAGCTCAGGAATCTAAGGTATTTGACTTCTCTTTTGAAAAAAATTCAAGGGAGGAACTGGTAGCTGCACTAAATGACATGGTCATAGAGTATAGAAAGCTATTAGAGTCCTAGAATGAAATAAAATCTTCCTTTGAAGTGTCTAAGCCTATTTTATCTCAAAATATAGAATCATACACTCTTGAAAATGACAAGGTCGAGATCTCATCTGAGAATGAGATGATCAAAGAACAGATACAAAGTCTCTTTTCTAAAAACAAAAGGTTAGACTATATTGTTAGCGCTTAGACAAGGTCCGGAGAAGCTGTCAAATATCAGATAAGTCTGTTGAAACCTACTGGATCCAAATCTAGTTTAGGATTTGATAGCAATGACACAAACCAGTCCTGTAAAAAGTTAAACTCAGCAACTGACAAGCTTAAACCAATATTTTTTGTCAAAGAGAGTCTAATTGACATTGAAACTGATCAAATTCACGAGGAGTTAACTTTGAAGGATGAAATAACTTATGTTTCGCCGACTGTTAGCTGGCTGAAATTAAGTTAGATGCAGCTAGCAGGTCTGGAAATCTAAAACCTGACAAGAAGTCAAGAAAATCATCCTCTAAAGCTAAGGGATCAGTGGCTAGCAGAAAGACGTCTGCTAAGTCAAAATCATACGCATTATTTACAACATAAAATGGAAATCCATAAAAATAACTCAAATATGGATTCATAAGGGAATGATTTATCGAGAACCTAAGTGAATGTGGGTACCAAAATTTGTAAATAATTTCTTGTGTAGGTGATACAGGGAAGCTGCAGGAAGAAAGCTTGGAGTATACTCTTCTGAGTACATGCTCTAGAAGATCAACAGTGGCACTTGCCACTCCTAAAGACTAAGTGTTTTCTGTCTTAAAAATATATTTGGTCTTAAGGACCTCAGAACATTTATTTATTCTTTTTGTATTGTATAAATAAAGATGCACGCAGACTAAAGCCTTAATCGGTCTAGTAGACGAGGTCCCTTAAACGAAAGAGCATGTACTTAGACATATTTTTAATTACACACTCTATGCCTCTAAGTTGAAGTGTCTTGGTTAACCTATGCGGTTAGACGTAGAAGTCTAATAGACGCGTAAACGTTTATAAGACAAGAGCAATTGGACGCTCACGTCTAATCATACACACGTCTAATACGTGTTGTTCATGCGTAATTAGACGTCGACGTCTAATAGACATTTAGACATCTATAAGACATGTGATTAGACGCCTGCGTCTAATAGACTCATACGTCTAGTAGATGCTTAGATCATATAGATTGTAGAAGTAAGAAAAACGTATAACTACATGTGTTATTAGATTGATCAAGGACAGTTGTACTATATGCTGTGTCATCTAACTTTCCCGCTCAAACATTACAACAGTCACTTTCAAATAACATGAAGACACGTGTCTTTCAAGTTAAAATAGAAGGACTTATATACCCCTAAATTTAATGATGAGTCTGTGGGAAAAGGCGTCTAACATTAATTAATGGGTCAGACCCTTATGAAAAGTGACAGTTAAGCCATGCGACTCTTCGAAGTCTATTTAAGGACATATTGCATGCGATTGAAACGTTTACGCTCTCAAATCTCTCAAGAACCCTAGCTTTCTCTAAACTTCTCTCTAAGAATTTTGTTCATCTTGAGTCTATTCATCTTCTCTCAAATGGCCAATAAGAAGATTACCCTTGGTCACTATACTTTGTAGGTGAATTTCACCTCGGTGTATGCTTTCGATCAATAGGAGGTGGTTGACATGTTCAGATATTTGGAGTATTCCAGTCTCAGAAAGTATCTCGGCGGTCCTTTTATTTTCTACGAAAAGGAAGTTCGGGAGTTCTTAAAAACGACAACCATGGTTGGTGATTCTATTTCTGCAGCAGTGAACGAAACAGTTATATCTTTTGATGAGGCGTCCTATGCGGAGTTCTTTGAACTTCCATCGAAGGTCCACGCGTTCAATCTTTATCTTCCAGCGGAAACTATCACGGAAATGAAGACTGCATTTTCGGCCGACAGTTCGGAAATCAGGCTGAATGGGAGTAAGAAAGTTCTCAAATCTCATTTCATCCTCTTAAATGACATTATTGCAAAAGCTCTTCAAGGAAGAGAAGGTTCATTTCATCTCTATAGTCAGGATCAATTTGACTATATGACGGCTATCTCTAAGGGCATTCAAGTCAACTGGGCTTCGACGCTATTTTCTAATCTGGTGGGTCGATTGAATCTAAGAATAAGGAGGTGTGGGATTCACTGCCCAACTCAGCCGATTTTTGGAACATTTGGGAGTTCCTATGGGAGAAGGAGAGGTTATTCATACTAGCCGTGTGTTCACAAATTTTACCGTTGCCAACACCCTCACAAGAATGAAGAACTCAAAGGTGTCCTTCTCTGGGGCGTCTAGCCAACAGACGGGTGGCAGATCTGTCACTCGTTCCAAGCAACCAGCTACTTCTATCCTCTCTACGGGGGCTAAAAGAGCAAGAACCATAAACGAATCAAAGGCTAGTTCTAATAGCCATAAGAGTTCTTCAAAAAAAAGATTCTAGAGTGGTTAATTCTAGAACAAAGCAAGGTCCCTCTACACTTGTAGTCATCCCGATGTCTCCGCTTTCTCCTTCCACCAGCCAGTTGAAAAAGTCGGCGAAGTCTTCCATTTCAAAAGGTGATAAGTTAAAGGTCCCTAGGGCGTCTAAGTCATCCAAAGATTCTTCGAAGGTAACTCCTCCATCTTCTTTGGCCAAAGTGCCTAAGTTTAGTGTTACTCTGTTGGAACAACTTGTATCTACTTTTGTTCCTATTTTAGAACATGCTGCCAGGCCAACTGTTGAGTCAGTTGGTCCAAATGTTGAAATTATTAACAGGATTCAGTCTCATGTTCGCCCAAATGATCTTATAGCTGTAGAAGCTATTATTTCTACCGAAATAGAGCAGGATGTTGTTCTTACCCCTGTTGTCGTTGTAACATCTGAACAGGCTCCCATTTTTCCAAATGCCGAGCCACTTGTATCTAAAAGTGTTCAGGAAAAGTCAGTTGTCACATGAAAAGGAGTCTAGTCTAATGAATTATCTGGGCATTTTTCCAAGCCCCTAACTCCTCACGAAATCATGAGAGTCACTAGGAAAGCTGCTAGCATAACTATCGGTGAACCAAGGCCAACTCTTAAACCTGTTGAGGTTATTGGAAAGGGAAAGGCTATCGCAACCGAATCCAATGAGGAAGTCTTAGAAGCAACTTGCATTTCCAACCTAATGATGGATCAAGCCAATGTGAAAGCAGCTGCGAAGATTAACATCTTCGATACCTGGGTTATGAATAGAGTATCCAATAGGTATGATCAAGTTATGTGTAAACGAGAAATGGTTGAAGTTGGTCAACGTGGAGAAATGACTCCTGAAATGGGCTAAAACCTTTAAGGTCTATGAAGCTCTCAAGAGGAAAGAACTAGTAGAAGAAAATCTCAAAGGTCGAGCTCTTTTTCCTGTGCTCGAAGCAAGAAAAGCAAGCTTTAATCCAATGGAAAGAAATGTTGATGCAGAAGAAAAGACCTTAAAGAGACTTGATCAAATTATGCAAAACTATAGTTCAACTGTCCTCAGATACGTTTATGAAGCCAACTGTTCAGGGCTGAATCCGTTTTATAATCCTTCAGATGAAGATGAGTCGATGCAAATCTCTAAGGATAATGACTTGATCTTACCGCAAGATGAGCAAACTGCTGCTCACCTTATGAACTGGGTAATGTGTCTATTGAAGTAAAACGTCTTCTGGCTCAGTCCTATATCAACCAGACTTGGGATCATGTTCAACCTGAAGAAGAAGTGAATATAGATGAACTTATTCAAACAACGGTCCAGGAATCAGATGTACGGGAATCCCCTGTTCTTGAAACAAAGAAATCTCCAATGAAATAGGGTGAAGCTAATCAACCTATTAAGGCAAAATCTGAGGGGGAACCATCGAAAGAAGACGAATCCAATAAGAGTCATTCCGCTGAGAGGGAACAAGAAAACAATGATAATTCGTCACAAGGTCTAATGTTATCACAATTCTTCATTCACGGCTCATCATCTCCTCGATTCTCTCCTGAAATAACAGTCGCGAATATCTTTAAAACAGTTGTTGATCTACCTCTTCACTCCGAAGGACCTTCTAAAAAGATTCTTAAGGTGTGTGAAAATTTTCTCATTGATGAAGAAAAGTCTAAGGATGCTTCTGAGGAAGAAGAACCGGAGTATTCTATGTTAGTTCATACTCATGTTAGTCCCATTCAAACCGCTCCTGCCAACTCTCAAGAAGTGTCATCTACTGAAGAAACCTCCCTTGGAGGAGCAAAGCTGTTAAAGTCTATGGCGGAGATGATGAGCACTCTTCAAAAGAATATGTTGGATATGTAGTCCAGAATGATGAATCTTGAGAAGGGTCACAGTTCAAACAAGAAAGAATTCTTTTCTTTTCTTGCAACTCAGAAAGAATTGGAAAAGACCATGAAGAGAAACACTTATGACATCAACATCATCAACAACACCTATTCCAAATTCGAAAAGAACTTCTTCAAAAGACAGACTAAAAGGTTTGAGTGTGAAAGGGAATTTAACCTAGATCTTCATTAGGAAGTTATGGTTGGAATGAATCTTGTTCAAGGTTAAATGGTCGAGTTAACCAATCATATGAATAGACCCGACGTTGAACGTATGGAACAAGCTGATTCCTTTGCAAGATCAAGTCAAGCCGTAGAAAATGCTAAAGTTGCCGCTGATAAAGAGAAAATCCTTATTGCCTTTGATGTTGATAATGTTAAAAAGGGGGAAGGAAGCTCAAGAGGAGGTGGAAGAAGTAGCTTAAAAGGAGGTGTTTCGACAAGCACCAGATCAAAAAGAAAAGTCGTTGATGAAGGAAGTTGTAGACCAACCAAAAGAGGTGGAGGTTGTGGTGGTGACCGAGGTGGTGGAAGTGGTGGAAGAGGTGGTCGTGCTCCCAGTGGTGTCGTGCTCTTGTCCCTCAATTTCGCAACCTCCTGACTGGTGAAGGGTTTGCTGATCCAAACGTGAAAAGGGAAGAGCAATAATCTCTTTTCTTTTAAATTATTTTTGTTCGTTTCTAAACTTGGTTTTTGGAATTTGGTTTTTGGAACTTATACTTGAAGTTTGTGAACAAATTTCATTCTTATTTTAATTTAATGAGTGGTTATCTTATCTTATTAATTGTGCAAAGTTTTAACATCATCAAAAATGGGGAAATTGTTGGGTCAAATTATCTTGACTAACATTATTTTAATGATGTATTAGTAAAACTTTGATTAAGAATGAAGCTAAGACGTCTAATTTTTTTTATGCAGGTGCATCAAAATATGATAAGTTAGACTTAGTTTGAAATAGGCTAATTAGATGTGTTGCGAGTTAGACGTGCAGTTTAACAGATACGTAGTTAGACGTGCAGTCTAACAGATATGTAGTTAGACGTGCATTTAACAGATACGTAATTAGACATGTAGTCTAACAGAAACGTAGTTAGACGTGCAGTCTAATAGATACGTAGTTAGACGTGCAGTCTAACAGATACGTAGTTAGACGTGCAATCTAATAGATACGTAAATAGACGTGCAATCTAACATATACGTAGTTAGACGTGCAGTCTAACAGATACGAAGTTAGACGTGCAGACTAACAGATACTTAGTTAAACGTGCAGTCTAACAGATACGTAGTTAGACGTGTAGTCTAACAGATACGTAGTTAGACGTGCAGTCTAACAGATACGTAGTTAGACGTGTAGTCTAACAAATACGTAGTTAGACGTGCAGTCTAACAGATACGTAGTTAGATGTACAGTCTAACAGATACGTAGTTAGACATGTAGTCTAACAGATACGTAGTTAAACATGTTGTCTAACTCCATTAGACGGATCTTGTTATTAGACGCGGGCGTTTAACTTTCTTAGGCTTTACAGTCTAACGAAGCATGTTTAATACCTCGCTTTAGTAGTTGCTTGAAGTTAGCATCCGTCTACCCACGATCAACTAGTTGTACGCTATTCCTACTCCACTCATCCTTACAGACCAGTACGCTAGCTATTTGTACCCAATGAATGAATGCCACGTATGCGAATATTCCTCCCACTACTTGTTGAGTAAAGAAAAGTTTCAGAAGAATATCTGGCGCACTACCAGTTCTGTACGGCCACGATCCTTGTGCACAAAGCCTGATGTACTCTTGTACTATGGAGGTTTTCCAATGGGCGCTTGCCACATGTCCATCTAGAAGATTCGACCATTGATGATTGTCTTCTATATATAGATCCTCAAGGACAACGGTCAAGGTACCAGTGTTATTAGTGACAATAAGTTTTATGAGTGTACTGATTTCATAATCCTTACCTGTTATCAATCTCATACTCTAGCACTTTCTGATCTGTACATCTTCAAGTTCAAGAGAGAATCAAAATCTATCTAGCTGAATGAAATTCTTAAACCTATTGTAAGTTAAACAGAGTCTATTTTGTTCAACAGTTAGCTAGCCAGTAAACTGTATTTGATTCAAAGAAGTATAGTGAATCCTTTCGGTGGTTAGAAGAAGAGGTGACGTAGGAGAGTTTGCTCCGAACATCCATAAAAAAATTGCAGTGTCATTTATATTTTGTCTTCTCTTCTCTCATTGGTTCTTAGCTTCAAACCTGAGCAAACGTTTCCGCACTTGAATCGCTTCAAAAGTTTGCAAAGGTTTGTGAAGAATAGAAAGTGATATTAATCCCTAATAGAATTTCTATCAAACCGTTTTCCAGAAGTTGTCATCAATAGTTAGACCCCCATCTTTATTGATTACACCGATCCTTTCAAAAAACTATATAAGCTTTGTTAACAGAAGAATAGCCTAACATTATGTCATCATCTACTTTAACATAAAAAACAATCAAATAATTTTTGTTATTGTTATGAATAAAATACTTACATCCAAATATCCTAAAATATGAAATTTTAGGAACTTTACCATAAAAGATTTCGTAAAGTTTTTTATTGAAACGTTTATTAATCATTAATCTATCTTGAGTATAGCATGTTGTGTAAATGGCTTCTACCAAAAGTTTTTGAGAAACACCGAAATCAGCTAGCATTGACCTAGCTACTTCCTTCAGTGTTTTGTTCCTTCTTTTAGCAACGCCATTTTTTTGTGGAGTTCTATCACTAAACAACTCGTGTCTAATACCATATTTCTCAAGGAAAGAAGACAGACTTTTGATTGTAAATTCAGTTCCTCTGTCACATTTAATCTTTATGATATTTAAAGATTTTTCATTTTGTAGTCTTCAAAAATTTTAATCAAATTTTCAGTAGCTTAATCCTTAGATACCAAAAATATTACTAAAGTAAATCTAGAATAATCATCATTTATGACAAGTGTATATCTCATTCCCCCTAAACTAGTTACTGAAATTAAATCAAACAAATTCATGTGCAATAATTTCAGACACCTGTCGGATTGAATATTTAGAAAACCGACACACCTTATCTTTAGAAAACTTCAATTTACATATTGAATATTTGTTTTTAAAAGTTTATTTGACTTGTTTTCCTATCTAACAAACATGACACACCTTATATTTAGAAAACTTCAATTTACGTATGCTGGTTACTAAATCTATTGGGAAAATTAAGCAAAGAATTAATTAACTTAGAAGAAATTGTTAGGAAAATTAAGTAAAGATTAAATTAAACGGAAATTATGAAATATTAAACAACCACTAAGTTTTGGTGACGTTTAAATATGAATAAAGTTAAGTTGTCTAATCATTTCTATGTAGGTGCATCAGACTTGACTAACTTAGACGTGGTTTAAGCAGGCTAATTAGACGTGTTGCGAAGTTAGACATTGAGGTCTAATGGGTAACGTAGTTAGACATTGGCGTCTAACTCCTTCAGACAAGTCTAAAGTGATACGTAGTTAGACATTAGCGTCTAACTCCTTCAGACAAGTCTGAAGTGATACGTAGTTAGACGTTGGAGTCTGCCAGATACGTAGTTAGACTTTGAAGTCTAACTCCATTAGACGTGGTATTCTATTGGGTAACATAGTTAGACGTTAGCGTCTAACTCCTTCAGACAAGTCTGAAGTGATACATAGTTAGATATTGTAGTCTAACAGATACGTAGTTAGACGTTGAGGTCTAACTCCATTAGACATGGTAGTCTAATGGGTAACGTAGTTAGACATTGACGTCTAACTACTTCAGACAAGTCTGAAGGTATGCGTAGTTAGACTTTGCAGTCTAACAGATACATAGTTAGACGTTGAAGTCTAACTTCATTAGACATGGTAGTCTAATGGGTAACGTAATTAGACGTTGACGTCTTACTCCTTCAGACAAATTTGAAGGAATGCGTAGTTAGACGTTGCAGTCTAAATCCCTTAGACTAGGCAGTCTAATGGAGCACGTCTAATGTCTTACTTCAGCAGCCGTTTGAAGTTAGCATAGGTCTATCCACGATCAACTAGTTGTCTGCTACTATGCTCCACTCACTCTTGTGCAGTCTAACAAGCCATCTAATTGTATCCAATGAACGAATGCCACGTACGCAAATGTCCTTCCAACGGTTTGTCCAGTACAAGACAATATCAGAGAGGATATTCGGCACACTACTAGTTCGGTACGGCCATGATCCATTTGCTCAGAGTCTGCTGTACTCTTGTCCTATGAGTGACCTTCCAATGGATGTTTTCCACGTATCCATGAAGAAGATTCAACCGTTGGTGTCCTTCTACTACAAATAGATGTTCAAGGACAGTGGTCGAATCATTGGTTACTTTGCTCACCTTACTATCTTACCGAATCACTCTTGCACTTACTGATTTCTATCATCTTCCAAGATCAAGAGAGAAAGAATTAAAACACTGTCTAGCTGAGAGATATTGTTGATAATATTGTAAGTTGAACAAAGGTTGTTCTGTTCAACATAGTGTTAGCTAGTTCAGTAAACTTATTTGATTCAAAGAGTTTAGTGAAATCCTTCCAGTTGTCGAATAAAGGGTGACGTAGGAGGGTTTGCTCTGAATATCCATAAACAACTCCCTATGTTCTTTACTTTCTGTCTTTCATCTTTCATTGGTTCAAAGCTTCATATCCGACAAACACTTCCTCCATTGAAACCGTTTCAAGATTTCGAAGGATTTGTGAAGAATAGAAACAGATTTTAATTTCTAACAAAGTTAAAATCGAATCGTTTGTCATTAGTTGTTATCAATAGTCATACCCCAGTCTCTATTGGTTATACCGATTCTATCAATTGGTATCAGAGCAAGGTTTTCTATTCTCAAGCCTCTTAAGAACCTGAATCATGTCGAAAGATGTTAGATCCTCCAAGATCCCCATGTTTTCGAAAGAAAACTACATGGTGTGGAAGAAAAGAATTCGTGCTCATCTTGCTTCCTTACACTATGACATGTGAAGTGTTGTTACCGAAGTACCTATCAAGATTAAGAAAGACAAATCTAAATGGACAAGTGAATATAGGAGGAAGAACAACCTCGACAACTTGGACATGGACATCTTGTAAAGATATCTTGACAATAGCATGTTCAACTACATCATATCTTGCGAGTCTGCCAAAGAAATTTGGGATAGACTCACTCAACTCTGTGAAGGCAATGCGCAAACCAAAGAGAACAAGATTATGGTTGCCACCCAAAAGTTTGACAACTTTAAGATGCGTCTTAGATACACGATGACTAAGTTTTATGCAAGATTCAGTCAGATTTTTACCACCCTATCAATTATGGGCAAGACCTATAACAACAGAGAGATTGATATAAAGGTCATGCAAGCTTTTGCAAGGGAGTGGGACATCAAGACTATGGAAATGAGGGGGTCCAAAGACCTCAATAAGATGGATCTCTTCGACTTGCTTGCTGATCTGAAAGCTTATGAGATCGAGTTAACTCTAGGAATTAAGAGGAGCACCCCACATCCTCCATCATAACCAATACTTTGGTGACTGCCGAGGAGTCACCAGTTGCCACTGAAGTAACAACAATTGTTCAGCAGCAACGCAATGGCTCTTCTCGTGAATAAATTCGGCAAATTCATGAAGAAGAAGAGAAATTCTAACTCAAGCTCCTCTAATAATACCAATGATGATAAAGCTAAATCTAAGACTAACATTAAATGTTTTAACTGTGGTATTTTAGGTCATTACAAATCGGAGTGCAGAAAGCTGAAGTGTGATGAGAAGAAGAAAGACAATGAAAATGAGCTGAAGGCCCTCATGACGGCTAACAGCAAGGCCAAGTAGATGCAAAGCGACTCAGATTATTCATCATCCAGCGACAGTGATGATGAAAAGGTTGATTGCTTCATGTTCAAGAGAAGAGGAAGATTCTAAAGAATCTGAGGTATTAGATTTCTCCTCTGAAAATTTTTTACGATATGAATTAGTGGATACACTAAATGACATGGTCTTGGAGTACAAGAAAGCTATTAGAATCTCAAAATGAAACAAGTTCAAAATCTGAAAATGATGAATCTATTTTTTCTCAAAGCTCTGAGCCATAAGTTTTTGAAAACTTGAATGAGCTTTCATCCGAGAATGAGATGCTCAAGGAAAAGATTCAAACTCTTTCTTCTAAAAACCAACGTTTAACCTATATTGTTAGTTCTTGGACAAGGTCTAGAAAAGCTGTCAAATATCAAATTAGTCTGTTGAGGCGCAAATTCGGTATAGGATTTGACAGTGATGACTCAGACAAGTCCTATAAGAAGTTAAACTCAGCAATTGACAAGCTTAAGCCAATAAGCTTTCTCAAAGGGAGTTTAACTGATACTTGAATTGATCCAAGCTGTGTGGATCAATCTTTAAAGGATGAAATAATTTATGTTCCGCCAACTGTTAGCTAGTTGAAACCTAGGTTAGAAGCCACCAACAAGTCTAGCATATTAAAACCTAACAGAAAGTCAAGGAGTTTTAAAAAAAAAATTATCCTATAAAGTTAAGGGATCAGTTGCTAGCAGGAAGACGTTTGCTAAGCATAAATCATACGTATTAATCACAACACAAAATGGAAAATTCATCAAGATAACTCAAATATGGATCACTAACGGACTGATTGACCGAGGACCCAAGTGAATGTGGGTACCAAAAGATGTAAATTCATTTTTGTGTAGGTGATACAGGGTAGCTGCATGGAGGAAACGTGGAACTCACTCTTTTGAGAACATGCTCCAGAAGATCAACAAGTGGCACATTTGCCATTTCTAGAGACTAAGTGTTTCTTCCTTAAAAATATTTTTGGTCTTGAGGACCTCAAAACATTTATTTATTCATTCTATAAATATGCATAAATTGAGGGGGAAATTTAATGTTTAAATTGTTTAAACAGATGAACGCAGACGAAAGTTTCAATCGGTCTATTAGACGAGGACGTCTAAAAGAAAAGAAAGTACTTATACGTATATTTTCTTACACAATCTATGCTTCTGAGTTGGACTATCTTTATTTAAAACCTGTGCAGTTAGACGTCAAAGTCTAATAGACGTTTAGACGTCTATAAGACTAGTGTAGTTAGACGCTAACGTCTAACCAGATACACGTCTAATATGTGTTGTCCATGCGTAATTCGATGTCTATGTCTAATAGACACTTAGACATCTATAAGACAAGAGTGATTAGATGCATGCGTCCAATAGACTCATGCGTCTAATAGATGTCTATTTAACTTGGATGCCAAAATGTAGAAGCAAATGACACGTCTAACTACGTGTGCAGTTAGACGTTTCATCTTCAGACTAATTGAGGACATATGTCTTCTTGCGCGATCATCTAATTTTCCTGCTCAAACATTAAAACAGTCATTTATTAATGACTTGAAGACGCGAGTCTTTCAATGTCAAGGAAAATGACTAATATACCCTTAAATATTAAACTATCATTGGTTTAAACCAAATTAATGATGACTACCTTTGGCAAAATGTGTCTAGCATTAATTTGTGGGCCCTATTTGTCAAAAGTGATGGTTAAGACATGTGACCTACGAATTCTATTTAAGGACATCATGCATGTGTTTGAAGATTTTACGCTCACAAGTTTCTTAAGAACCCTAGTTTTTCTCTAACTTCTCTCTAAGAAATCGTGTTCATCTTCTTCATCTATTCTCAAATGGCTAACAAGAAACTCATTACTCTTGGTCATAACATCTTGCAGGTGGACATCGCATCAGTCTACATCATTGATCAATAGGACATTATTGATATGTTACGGTCTTTAGAGTATTCCGGTCTTCAAAAGCACCTTGGCGGACCGTTCATCTTCTACGAGAAGGAAGTTAAGGAGTTCTTTTTGACGGAGAACGTGGTCGGAGAATCGATTACGGCAACTGTAAAGAAACCTCTATCTCTTTCAATAAAGCTGGTTATGCTGAGTTTCTGAAACTTCCATCGGAGGATCATACCTTCAATCTAGCGCTTCCAATAGAAACCATCTCGGAAATGCAGATTGTTTTTTCCAACAATGGATCTTCTATCTGGCTAAACGGGAAGAAGAAGGCCCTAAAGCCGCATTTTATTCTTTTAAACGATATAGTGGTGAAGGCTCTTCAAGGCAAAGTAGGTTCGTTCGACCTGTACAACCAAGACCGCTTCGATTACATGACGAAATTTCTAAAGGTATGCAAATCAACTAGGCATCTACATTATTTTCTAATCTATGCCAGTTGGTTTACTCAAGGAACAAGGAGAGTGTGGGCTTCTCAGCCCAACTCGGTTGGTTTATGAAACATTTGGGTGTGTCTATGGGTGAGGGTGAGGTTATTAACCCGAGTTGCATATTCACCAATTTTTTGTGAAGAGCACTCTTGCAAGGATGAAGTTCTCTAAAGATACGGTTTATGGCTCATCCAGTCAACAAACAGGTGGCCAATCAGTCACTCGATCTAAGCGGTAGGCTGCTTCTGTTCAGTCTACAGGGAAAAAGAACTAAATCGGTGATGGATTTTGTGGCTAGCACGAATATACAAAAGAGATCTCAAAAGAAGGATTTTGGAGTAGTCAACTCCAGGACAAGACCGGGTTTTCCTCTTGTTGTTATTCCTCTTCAATCTCTTTCTCCATCTCCAGCCCGCTGAAGAAGCCGGTTAAGTCTTTTGGTCCTAATGTTGATCAGTCTAAGGTGTCTAAAGCATCTAAGGCGTCTAAGCCGTCTAAGAAGTCTACTAAGATAACTTCTTCTTCTCCACTAGTCTTAGTGCCTATTATTGATGTTCATGTGATGGAACAAGCTGAAGGGCCAACTGTTGAGCCAGTTGGTCTGAATATTGAAAATATTGATAGGGTTGTGTCGCTTGTCCTCCCCGAAGAATCAGTAGTGGTTGAGGCTACTAGTAATGTTGTGATTACTCCTAAAATAGAGCAGGTTATTGCTCCAATTCCTTCTGTTGTTCTTCCATCTAAATAGGCTCCCCCTCCTCCAAATGTTTAGCTGACTATTGTCAAACCCAAAGCTACTGGAAAGGGTGTTGTGTCTGAACTCCCAAAGGGGGTATTTCTAAAGCCCGTGTCCCCTTTCGAAATTTTGAGGAAAAAATAGGGGAGCTCCCGGCATTACTATATACGAACCCTTGTCAACTCCTAAACCTAAACCAACTATGGTTCCTATAAAAGGAAAGGCAGTTGCTACAAAATCTATAGAGAAGGTTTCTGAAGCTAGTTGTATTGTCAATCTTGTGATGGAAGAAGTGGAAATGAAGGCCACTAAGAAGATCGATATCTTCGATACTTGGGTGAACTACAGATTAGCCACTTAGTTTGAAGAGATGTTCTCAAGAAAGGAAATTGTGAAAAAATGGAGGAATCTGATAAAGACGGAGAAGAGAGTTCTGAAATGGGCTAAAACTGATGAGGTCTCTGAAGCCCTCAAAAGAAAAGATATGGTGGTGGCTAACATCATGGGAAGTCTACTGTTTCCCATGATTGAGAAGAGGAAGGTCAACTTCAATTCGCTCGACAAGGATGCTCTTGCAGAGCAGAACGCTTTGAAGAGATTGGACCTTATTATGAATGGCTATTGTTCAACAATCCTTCAATAGATTCACGGAACAAACTCTTCCGGGTTAAGTCTGTGTCATGATTTGTCTAGTGAAGACGAACCAATGGATATATTTGATGTTGATCAATCAGTTGCAGAAGAAGATGAGCAAGTTACTTCCCATTTTAGGTTAAATCTACTATGTAACCGTTATCACACATCTGACTAATACTAATCAAGTTATAACATAGATTTTCTACCAGCAACACGTTAATAATAATAAGGTTACCATGGATAATTTTATCCTTACCCACGGTTTTACCTTTGCTGTTATCACCAAATGTAATCTTAGGTCTTGTGCATTTTGTTATTTCTGTCAATAGTCGGCTGTTGCATGTCGAGTTTCTGGAGCAGTCGTTGTCCAAATACCAAACAGATTCTTCCAGGCAGCTGTCCTGATTTACCTATACATGTATATATTTACAACTTTGGTACCCATATTCAATTGGGTCTACGGTTGATTAGTCCTTTTGAGATCCATATTTGAGTTATTCATATGGATCTCTCATTTTGAGTTGATAAAAATGCGTATGATTTAGACTCAGTAGACGTCTTCTTGTCAGCTAATGATCCCTTAACTTTAGAATATGGTTTTTTATGAGAACTTCTTGAGTTTTTGTCAAGTTTTTGTTTGTCAACCCAGCTGACTAACCTTTTCTTGGGCTTAATCCATCTTGAAGTTGGCTTAATATATTTAATCTCATCTTTTAAAGTTAAGTCATCACATCTCTAATTAGTTCCAGTGTAAGTTAAATTTTCCTTGACAGAGATTATGGGTTTAAGCTCGCCTTTTACTAGGTTCAACTTTTTGTTAGACTCATATGGGTTGCCTTTAACAAATTCTAAACTGGATTTGTATTCGGCAGGCCTTTGTTGCGTAATTAGCAGTTTGACGGAATCTCTAGATTTCGTCTAGGAACTAACCACGTAGTTTAACCTTTGGTTTTCAACAAAAATAATTTGAATTGTTTCCTTGAGCTTCTCATTCTCAGATGAGAGCTCGATTATTTTCAAAACTTCTTGTTTAGTGTTTTGAGATGAAGAAGTGCTATCAGTTTTGTTTTTCAAATTTATATCATTTAAAGAGTCTGGCAGCTTCTTGTACTCAATGACCATGTCATTGAGTGCAGTCGTTAAGTCATCTCTTGTGAACACATCATAAGAGAAGTCAAACACCTCATTGTCGTCTTCCATGAAGCATTTAATGTCTTCATCCTCACTTTCGCTTGATGAGCTGTCATCTAAGTCACTGTCAGCCCACTCGCTCTTGCTTTCCTCAACCAACAAAGCTTATTGATCCTTCTTATTCTTCTTATCATAAGGCTTCTTATCATCCCTCTTGGGATTTCTACAGTCAGCCTTGAAGTGACCTGGTTTGTCACAATTAAAACATTTAAAGTTAGCTTTGGATTTCTTATAATAATTATTATTAGAACTAGAGTCAGAATGAGTCTTCTTCATGAATCTGTCAAACTTCTTTACGAAGAGTGACATTGCATCGTTGTTGATCTGCTCAATAGACTTCGCAACTATTGCGGTAGATGGCTCTTCAGCAATTACCAGCGCCTTTGTTGAGACGGAAGTGGCCTCTTCATTCCTCGAGTTTATTTCAAATTCATAGAATTTCAGATCGGCGAACATGTCTTACATCTCAATCTTGCTGAGATCTTTTGATTCTCTCATCGCCATCATCTTGATGTCCCATTATCTGGGCAAAGCTCTCATAACTTTGATAACAACCTCTCGGCTGCTATATGTCTTTCCCAAAGTGGAGAGTTCAATGACAATGTTGCTGAATCTTTCATCGAATTCAGTCATTGTCTCTCCAGGACGCATCTTGATGCTGTCAAACTTATGTGTGACAACTATTAGTTTGTTTTCTTTGGTTTGGTCGTTACCCTCACACAATTGAGTCAGCTTCTCCCAAATTTCTTTGGTAGTAGAGCATGACTCGGTCTTGCTGAACATGTTCTTGTCCAGCGTCTTATAAAGAATATCTTTGGCCACATTTTATAGGTTGGTCTTCCTCTTGTCTTCAGCAGTCCACTCATATCTTGGTTTCTCCTTCATCTCAAGAGCACCATAAGTTGAGGTTGTGGTTGTGCTGACCTTCACAATTTTTATCGGACCATTAGTGATGACATACCACATATCATCATCTGGAGCGGCCAAGTGATCTTGCATCCTGATATTCCAATCATCATAATCTTCCTTTGAGAACATTGGGATTTTGTTTAGGAGAGACATGATTTAGATACCTGGGGTTGCTTGAGAATAGAAAACCTCGCTTTGATACCACTTGTTAAGATTGGTGACAACAATAGAAGGGGGGATGAATATTGTTGTACTAATTATTACTTTCAATTCGATTTTGATCTTGTTAGAGATAAAAATATGTTTCTATTCTTCGACAAATCATAGCAAGCTCTTGAATGGTTTCAAGTGCAGAAAGTACTTGCTAGATTTGCAGGGGAGATAATCGATTGTAAGATGTAATAAAGAAATAATACACGATTTTATGGATGTTCGGAGATAAAACTCCTATATCACCCCTTCTTATGTTTCCAGAAGAATTCCACTAGAAGGCTTTGATTTGTATAGCGCATACACAAACTCAATAAGAACACAAGACATAACAACTGCTTGTTTTGAACTCCTAATTATCAATCCGTTCAACTTACAATAGTGAAAATACACTCAGATAGAATAATAAATTATTGACCACCTTAACTTAGAGATTCTCATAATAAACTAAAGAGAGTAAATCAAAGAGCGAAACAATTCGGAAGTCGTGCGCTCAAGAACAACGGAAGAGAGAGAGGGTATTCGTCGTTATACTCTGATCACTTTTTATATTGAAGTGTAACAATAGTCGAATCTATTTCTTAGATATGTGTCACCTTTTCGTTAAATGTACACCAAATGTACGGGATCGTACGCAAGAGTATATTCGTTAGATCGTGGCGTACGGGATGGTACTACGTAGGCTAGTGGAATAATTGTGTATGTGGTAGTTGTACATTTTTGTTGTATTAAGATGACTAGGCAGTCTGCTGATAACGAACGCTGATGTTCTTTATACTGATGAGCTATACAGATAAGCGAGCGCTTCTTCAGACGACTTCTGAAGCAAGGCTGCTGCAGTGCTTCTTCAGAATGCTACTAAAGCAAGGCGTCTGCTCGCGCTTCTTTAGACTTTTACTGAAGCAAGACGTCTGATCGCGCTTCTTCAAACTACTACTGAAGCAAGGCGTCTGCTTACGTTTCTTCAGACTACTACTGAAGCGAGGAGTCTTCTCACGCTTCTTCAGACTACTGACAACGCCTCTTGAGTTGTACCTGTACATTAAACAATTGCACGACTTAGGTTTATTCACTTATGAATTCATCATCAAAACTATATCGTATTGATTAAACTTAGTTTTATTGTTCTAAATTCATTTTAATCAATTAAAACATTTTTCTTATTTCAACTTAATTCATTATTTCTCTTTTAATTAATTTTCTCTTTTTCTTTATTTAACTTAATCAAACAAAATCAATCCTTAAATGATTTCCAAACCTTCTGTCAAAAGAGATCTCATCAATTCAACCCCAATAAAAAAACCTAAATTTGATTTGAAAATCTAGAAATTTTGAATTTCGTGTTCTTCAGCTTTTGACTTTGGATTTTGATTCAAATAGGTGCCTAACATGTTTGTAAACATGTTTGGATGAATTTCCAATCATATACATACATCTCGATGATGTTTGATCAAACTGAAAATTTTCAAAATAAAAGTTTGAATTTCAGTTTTGAATTATGTTACAGAGCTTGTTTGATTTTCTTGTTTTGGTCATGTTTAATTATAAACATCATTTCGAAGTTGGTGTAACAAGAGATGGCCTAATTCGAAAGTTTCCAAATTTTGCACTAGAATTCGTTTTGAAAAATCAACAGTCTTAGGGTTCGATTGATTGGTTTTAGGATTAGGGATTATGATCCCTATATCCAATGTAGTTGATAACAACTTACAAATCACATTTTCATGATATTTATCAAAAGATACAAACCTGTAATTTTCTTACCAAATGAAGAACACTCGGGGTGTTCTTGGACTGAGTCCTGTAGGACCAAGTATTCTCGATCCTGACCGAGACTAAGGACCAAAAATTGAATTAGGACTGAGACCAAGGACCGATGTTCTTGAGTCAGGACCGATACCAATAATCGATGTTCTTGAGTTAGGACCGAGACTAATGACCGATGTTCTTGAGTGTTAGATTATAATTTATGAAATGGTTTTGATAATGAATGGATAAAACTAAGTTTTAATTATATATAAGTTAAATTATATATATATATATATAATTGTTAAGTCATATCAATTATATTAATATATATATAAGGATAACAACAAGGTGCTGTAGTATAGTGGTAAGTACTCCCGCTTGAATCTCACCAGCTCTAAATAATAATTGGAGTTTTATTATTTTAAGAAAGCATTCGGCTGGATGTCTGAAAAAAGTGCATCCGATTCGGTTGGATGTAAGTTCGGCTGTCACTATAGTGCATTCGGTTGGATGTCTAAAATACCGAAGTTGAGCAAAAATCGGGAGCGCCTCTAAAATACCGAAGTTGAGCAATAACTGAAGCTTTATTCCAACTCATCATGAGGCATCCGAAATGAAGTAAAGCCAACTGATCTCAACAAATGAATGATTGCCACGTATGCGCTACTATTCAAATTGCATGTCAACTATCCAGTACACCACGATCTCAGGAATATCCTCTGATTTACTATCCTGGAACACATCCAACGGAAGGAGGACAAGTGTCCATTGAAGAAGATTCGGTCGTTGCTGTAATCTAGATATAAAATAAGATCAAAGGAAAAAAAGTAGACTTGACTCTCTAGGTTCTCCTAAAAATTAAAAACTCTCTACAAGCAGTTTTCAAAAGCTCCCTGTCTTATCACTTTTGTGAGAGATTGTTTATACCGAAAATCATTGTATCACTTTTCTATATTGTGAGTTCCTTGTAAATTGATAGAGTGTCTATCAATAAGTGTTGTGTGTTCTAGAAGTTTAGAAACATGCAGTGTATAAGACCTAATTTCTGACTGGATTTGTGTAGAGGTGTTACTCAAATCAAAGTCTTCTAGTGGAATCCTTCTCGAGGTCGAGAAGAAGAGGTGACGTAGGAGAGTTCACTCTGAACATCCATAAACAATTCTTGTGTCTTATGTTCTTTACATTCAACATTTTCCAACCCATTTTCTACCGCTTCAAGTCCAAACAAACAATTTCGTACTTGACTCTGTTCAAAAGTTTGTGAATACTTGCGAAGAATAGAAACAGATATTAACTTCTAACGAAGTTAATATCGAAGTGAAGATCTTCGCGGTTATCAATACTTGATCAACCCCCTGTTAATGTTGACTCATTTACTAACATTGAGCTAGGACCAAGACATCCGACTGAGGATTTTCACCTAATATCGAGAAATCTGACCTAAGACCGAGAGTTCTGATTGGAAAATGATTTTAAAATAATTTTGTGATATTTCTCAAACAAATATTTTGAATAAACTCTGTTTGGTGTTTATTTCTAAATTCTAACATCCTTTTCTGATATTTTTTCAAGTTCTTTTACTCAACCTTTGTTAACCGCAATCGTAAGTATGCACCTTTAAATAATTTTGTATAATTATTAACGTAATACAAACTTATCCTTGTTTAGGACCTCCGGACTACTAATTTAAAGAAAATAAATGTTATAAATAAATCTTTTGATAGCCACACTTTTAAAAAATAAACCTGTTTTCAACAAGTGTAGAAGACATAAGGCGAAGGAGAAAGTCATTTTCTGAGCGTAACCAAATAATGAACCCCTTTATAGAAACTTTGGTGTAATGTACGTTTGTATACGTACATTTTACTAATTTTTTTAAAAAATCAATTGACAACTATGTTTTCAAATAAATAATATTTTCTTAAATTGGTTATGTTTAATTAATTTAAACCGGATTTCAAATCATATCGTCATTTGGTTATAACAAATCCCCAAATTATTAAAATTTGAATAAAATTGATTATTTTTACATAATTGATTTTAATATTTGTCAGGTATTGTTAAAAAAATTTAAAATAATGTTTTATTTAAAATAATGTATGGCTCGCTAACCATGGTTGAAACCATCTAACCTCGTGCTACCTCGTCCCTCGTATTTCCATATGTCCTCCAAACAAATCTTAAGATGTGGAAGAGATTTCCAGGGGGTAGGGGTGAGCATAATTTGGTTTACCCTAACCCAAAATATTAATTTGAGTTGGTTAATTTGGGTTGGGTTGAGTATGGGTTGAGTTGAGTATGGGTTGGGTTTAATTTGGTTTGGGTTAGAGTTACCCAAATTATATAAATTTAATTTAATTCTCTATTATTAATCCAATATAAACCATACATCTTCCAATTTTAAGTCGAACACGTTTTTGATATTTTAACACGTTTTTCACACGTCCAACACGTTTTCAACATTTTTAACACGTTTTCACACTTATAACACATTTTTCACATGTTTAACACGTTTTCACGTTTTTGACATATTTAACACGTTTTTACACTAATAACACGTTTTTCACGTTTTTGTCATGTTTAACACGTTTTTGTCACATTTAACACGTTTTTGACATATTTAATACGTTTTTCACATTTTTGACATGTTTAACACGTTTTTAACATATTTAACACGCTGACACATTTTTAATAAGTTTAACACAGTTTTTACATTTTTGGCACGTTTAACACGTTTTTGACATTTTAACACATTTTTGATATATTTAACACGTTTTTTACACGTTTAACATGTTTTCACGTTTTTCGCATGTTTAACATGTTTTTGACATATTTGACACGTTTTTCACACGTTAACATGTTTTTCAAAATTTTGACACGTTTAACACGTTTTTGACATGTTGAACATGTTTAACACGCTTTTGGCTAATTTAACACATTTTTAGCACATTTAACACGTTTTGGTACGTTTAACACGTTTTGGCACGTTTTTGGCATATTTAATACATTTTTGACATTTGAACACGTTTAATACGTTTTTGCACACTTTTGGCATATTTTTGATATATTTAATATGTTTTTTTGCACGTTAACACGTTTTGACAAGTTTTAACACGTTTTTGGCACGTTTAACACGTATTTGGCATGTTTAACACGTTTTTCACATTTTTGGCACGTTTAACACGTTTTGGCACGTTGAACATGTGAAAAAGTATTAAACGTGTCAAAAATGTGAGAAACATGTTAAACGTGTCAAAAATGTGAGAAACATGTCAAACATGTAAAAAAAGGTTTAAACGTGTCGAAACATACCAAAAACGTGGAAAACGTGCCAAAAACTTAAAAAAAACGTGTGGAAACGTGTTAAACATGTTAAAAACGTGTTAAACATGTCAAGAATATGAAAAACGTAAAAAAACATATTAAACGTGCCAAAAACATGAAAAATGTGTTAAATGTGTCTTAATCGTGAAAAACGTGTCAAACGTGTTAAAAATGTGTTAAACGTGTTAAACATGCCAAAAACATGAAAAACATGTTCAACGTGTCAAAATGTGTTAAATGTGCCAAAAACGTATTAAACGTGTTTAAAACGTGTAAAAATGTATTAAACATGTCAAAATGTGAAAAACGTATCAAAACGTGGCAAAATGGGAAAATATGGAAAACATGTTAAACGTGTCAAAACGTGCTAAAAACATATTAAACGTGCCAAAACGTGTTAAATATGTTAAAAACGTGTTAAACATGTCAAGAATGTGAAAAACATGAAAAACATGTTAAATGTGTCAAAATATGTCATAATCGTGAAAAACGTGTCAAAACGTGTTAAACATGTCAAAAACATAAAAAAAATGTGTTCAACATGTCAAAAATGTGTTAAACGTGTTAAACGTGTTAAAACGTGTGAAAAACGTATTAAAAACGTGAAAATGTGTCAAAACGTGACAAAAACGTGAAAAATATGAAAAACGTGTTAAAAGTGTCAAAAATATGTTAAACGGATAAAAATGTGTTAAATGAGTCAAATACATGTTAAATGAAAAAATAATTTGGGTTACCCAACTCATATTAGTAAATAGTATGGGTTGGGTTATGGATTGGGTAAATTTAATTTTGGTTGAATATGAGTTGGGTAATACGGGTTGAGTTTACCCGTTTGCTCACCCCTACCCGGGGGTTACACATGTGTAAAGTTGTAAATAAAAAATGAAACTTAAATGTGTCATTTTTTTATATAACAAAATTTAATTAAGGTGAAAATCTATTTTTATTATATTTAATTAAGTTTTTTTAAACCATTAATATATTATATATTGTGATTCAAATTTTTTTTATAAATTTTAATTTTTTTTTAATTTTATTTTTAATTATTTCGTTTATATATTGTCCCACAGAAAATGGTCCTAATTTTATTAATAACAAAGATCATATAATACATTTAATTTAAGTTGTCTTTCATCTCTTAAACATAATTCTTACGTCCCTCACTTGAATTAATCTTAATATGTTTTTATTCATTTGAAAAAATATTATAGATTATTTGTATAGCCAAAACAGTTTGCCCGATATCTTCTAATAGTACACTAGAACAATGAAAAACTCAAGAAATATATAGAGCTTAGAAAAATTGTTTGAAAACCCATTAAAGGGTTTGTGAGCTATTATTTTGTATTTATATATCTACAAATCTAATATGGGTAAAAAAACTATCATCTAATAAAAAATGACCCCAAAAACAAATGGTTAAACTTAATTTGTAATTACACAATAACGATTTAATAATATATATCTACAGTTAGAAATACAGTTGGCTAATATTCTCTATTTTCATTTTGTTGCACTTCCTTCAACTATGACAAAATTGCAACCATTAACCAAATCTATAACTGTAGCCAGAACTTGCGACATCTTAAATTAAGACTTCCAATATTTTCAAAAGTCGATCTTTCTGAGTGGTTAAGTAGAAAAAACTTGAAATTTGTTGGGGTTTGCCCGCACATGTTTGAACCCGACTTTGTGCATTTTTACACCATTTTTAGGGTCAAACCATTGATAAAATAAGAACCTTTGAGCATTTTTACACCACTTTAGGGTCAAACCATTGATAAAATAAGAACCCTACTCTCACTTTAAGCATTTGTTCTCTTTGACATAAAATAATGACACCACTTTCACTCATTTTATTCATATTCCATTAGAATAATATTAGTGAATACGATAAGAAGATCTCATTAGAATTATCATTAATAAGACCAACTAGCTAGTTTGTTTGAAAGAATAATAAAGAAAAAGTTAATTGCCAAAGCCGCCAGGATGGTGATTAATATCCCCACTAGTAGAGGACCATATATAGAATATAATGGAATTGGAATAAATTCACACTCATTCGAATAATAATCTCAACTTTGTATGAGTAGTTTGTTACTTCTATTCGTCAATTATTTTGATGTTCTATCCGTCAATTGTTTTGATGATATTTTCTTGAGAATGTGTCGATCCATTCCTTAACAGCAAAAAGATGAAACTATTATATTTGATTTTTTTTAAAAGAGTTATTAAAATTAATTTTTCATTTCGGTTCTCTTTTACATTATCACTCTTTGATTAGGTATCTCTAATTTGTATGAAATTTTCATTATTTCGATCACATAGGTAAATGTTTAGTTAACCTATGATAAAAAAAATTACAGTGTTGCTTACTAACACACGAATAAGTCAATTATTGCTTGATTGAATTGTTCAGTTTGCTCCTACATTGGCATTAAACTCAAGATTGCTGGATATTTTTCAATTAAAATTTTAATTTTTACAAATTTGTAATATTATTGAACATATAAGTTATCATTCAGTTATTGACCTAATTATTATTTTAAGCTTGAACTTGAGTCATTTTTATCAAATGAGACTCGAATTTTGAATGGTGCAATATGTATTCAAACTATCATAGTTTTAACTATTTGAGGTTTTCTCCCAAAAGAACAAACGTCCATTTCTTATTTTACTATAATATTTTCATTTTCTTAACTATTAATATATTGGTAAAAAAATAACATTTATATCTCTCTTACATTTTTTTTTTTTTTTTTTTTTGACTATTCTAATACATTACACAATTTTAAGACATTCAAATCTCATTAGTTAGTTTCAAATATATATATCCCAAAAAAAAATCAATTTAAAACATAAATATGTCCAAATTGATAGATCGTACACAAGTTTATATCGTTTTGAATTATATAAAAAATAAATACAAAATTTATCTCTCCAAAAATTTTCTTTTATCACACATTTTTTTAGTTACCCAACTCACTTTCAACAATTATAAAACCTCTAAAATGTTTGTAAATATCTTTACAAACTTGTAATATTGATTAAAAAAAAGTAATACGTTAGAAATAGAAGACAAATGTTTTGTTGTCTATTTGGAAAATCCTTATATGATTAAAATTATGATAAATCGATTCCCAATAACAAATAAATTTTTTATTATTTTGATTTTATAGATTTTTTTTTATTATTTATAAATTAATTGTTCATATGCAATGTTTTAAACGGCGGTGGGCCTAGGCGGTTGAAATATTTTCATATAAGATATTATATAATTACCATTTTACCAAATATCTAAATTAATATTCATAATCTATCTAACCTATTAACATTAAACAAAAATAAGAGTACAAACATAATTAATCTTTTAAATCATCTATATAGTGCACCATGAGCTACATTCATAATTATCTAATCATCAGACTTAAAATTAACATTTTCTTCATGTTTTTCATCTAATGTATTTAAATTCTCATCAAATTATCTAAGGGTGTGTTTGATGAGGGGGAATTAGAATTCTAATTCCAATTCCATGAGAATTGGCATTGAATTACAATTCAATTCCTTTGTTTGGAAAAATTATAAAATTGTAATTCAATTCCAATTCCTATGTTTGAGAAACTGATAGAATTGTAATTCAATTTTAATTCCTATGTTTGTAAAATAAAATATCGGTTCAAAATATTAACTTCTTAAATATGTTTTCACATTTTTGACACGTTTAATACGTTTTTGACATGCTTAACACATTTAACACGTTTAACACGTTTTTTTACACGTTTAACACATTTTTGGCACGTTTAAACACGATTTTGACATATTTAACACATTTTCACACGTTTAACATGTTTTTCACGTTTTTTTTGTATGTTTAACACATTTTTGACATTTTTAATACGTTTAACATGTTTTCATACGTTTTGACAAGTTTAACATGTTTTCACGTTTTTGGCACATTTTTGACATGTTTAATATGTTTAACACTTTTTTCACACGTTTAACATATTTTTCACGTTTTTAGCACGTTAAATACGTTTTTGACATGTTTAACACGTTTTTCACAATTTTGACATGTTTAACACGTTTTCACGTTTTGACACGTTTAACACGTTTTCACATGTTTTTCACATTTAACACGTTTTCATACGTTTTTTATGTTTTTGGCACATTTAACACGTTTTTGATATTTTTAATACGTTTAACATATTTTTCATACGTTTTGATAAAATTAACACGCTTTTCATATTTTTGGCACGTTTAACACGTTTTTGACATGTTTGACACGTTTTACAAGTTGTTCATACGTTTGACATGTTTAACATGTTTTTGGCATGTTTTACACATTTTTGGTACGTTTAACACGTTTTAACATGTTGAACATGTTTTTGGTACGTTTAACATATTTTGACTATTTTAACACATTTTTGGCATGTTTAACCTGTTTTTTACGTTTTTGGCATGTTTAACATATTTTTGGCATATTTAACACGTATTAAACATGTCACAAGTGTGTTAAATGGGCCAAAACGTATTAAACATGTCAAAATGTGGTAAATGTGCCAAAATTTATCAAACGTGTTAAACGTGTTAAAATGTGTTAAATATACCAAAATGTGTTAAACGTGCCAAAAACGTGAAAACGTGTTAAATGTATTAAAAATGTGTTAAACGTGCCAAATAAGTGAAAAACTTGTTAAACGTGCCATAACGTGAAAAACATGTTAAACATGTTAAAACGTGTTAAACGTGTCAAAACATGTTAAATGTGTTAAAAATGTGTCAAACGTGTCAAAAACGTAAAAAAAAATGTAAAATATGTTAACAACGTGTTAAACGTGTTAAACATGAAAACGTGTCAAAACGTGTTAAACGTGCTAAATATGTGAAAAAATTATTAAACGTGCCAAATCGTGAAAATATGTTAAACGTGTCAAAATGTGGTAAACGTGTCAAAAACATGTTAAACGTGCCAAAAACATGATAAACATGTTTAATGTGTTAAAAACGTGTTAAATGTTTCAAAAACATAAAAATGTGTTAAATGTATTAAAAATGTATTAAAAACGTGTTAAAAACGTGTTAAACGTGCCAAATATGTGAAAAACTTGTTAAACATGCCAAAACGTGCAAAATTTGCCAAAATGTGAAAAACGTGTTAAACGTGTTTAAAATATGAAAATCATGGTAAACGTGTCAAAAACGTGTTAAACGTGTTAAACGTGTCAAAGACGTGAAAAACGTGTTAAACGTGTCAAAGACGTGAAAAACGTGTTGAATGTCAAAAACGTGTTAAACTTGCCAAAAACATGAAAACATGTTAAACGTGTGAAAAACGTGTTAAACATGTTTAATGTGTGAAAACGTGTTAAATGTGTTAAAACGTGTTAAACGTGGCAAAACGTGTTAAACGTGCCAAAAATGTATTAAACGTGCCAAAAACATGAAATCATGTTAAACGTGTTAAAACGTGTTTAATGTGTGAAAAACGTGTTTAAAATGTCAAAAACGTAAAAACGTGTTAATTTAGAATTACAATTCTGACCTAAAAAGATTGGAATTGAGAACTATCAAATTACGTTATATTGAATTCCATTGGAATTTGAATTCCAATTCTTAATATTAAAGTGTCTAACAAACATAAGAATTAGAATTGGACCCTCCAATTTCAATCCCAATCCCAATGCTAATTCTAGGGTTATCAAACACACCCTAATGGTAATGTTCCTCATAAGAAACGAGAAATGAAGAAAAGAAATAAAGTGAGAGGTAAATAGTTTTTTTTATTAAATATATATATATATACTAAAATAATAAATAATTAAATAATTAACTAAGTCGAGTCGGTCAGGCTCGACGATCGGAAGAAGCAAAACGAAAGAAGGATTTGGCCGAAAAATAAACAAGGTTATGGATACCATGAGCGATCACCATCGATAAAGGCCTCATGTATAGGCGGCGGCCGCCTCAACCGCCATTTAGAGCACTATTCATATGTAACTTTTTATTTGAATTAATAAGAAATAACATTAATAAATTAATTGGGGAATAATATCTATTTATTTATTATTTACCAAATTTAAACAGCTTAGTACCTTTATTTTAACTAGGAAGATTCGCGTGCGATGTACACGGATAAAAAATATAAATAAATTTAAATAAAAACATAATAATATTTGGTTCATATTTTTTAATCATTTTCAATTGATATCGGTCTATTATTCATCGACAAACCATATCCCAATCACACTTGGTTAAAGAGTCATACTTGTTTTGTTAAGTTGCAAGTTCGAAACATATATATAGCATTTTTAATATTATTTTTAACCGTTTTAAGTTATGGGCGGGTCAACCCAAAATTCGACTCAAGTATCTATTTATTCTCACATATATATCCAAATTAACCACAACTCTTGACCCGGCAATCCGAACACTTTTATATATATATATATATATATATATATATATATATATATATATATATATATATATATATAATAGTTAAAAAGTTGAACTTATATTGTTAAAATGTCTTGTGTTCATCAAAATTGATGTTCAATTAAAAATATAAAATCTTATTAGTCTAGTTGGTTTAATAATTGTACTTATTTTATTAGGTGGTAAGTTCAAAATATATATATAACAATTTTTATTTTATTTTTAACCATTTTAAGTTTATGGACGAGTAAACCCAAAATCCGACTCAAGTATACATTCACTCTCACATATATATATCTAAATTAATCACAGCTCTCGATCCGTCCGGATACTTTTAAAATTAAGCATCATTATTTATTTATATATATATATTCATTTGTTTTTTTATATCTATATTTATTTTAATTATTCAATAACCAAATTTAGTAAGAATTAATATTTATTAAAAATAAATTTATTATAATTAATTTTATATATAATGAGAAAGAGAAAATTTATTATATATACAATATTTATATAATAAAAATAAATAAATAAGAAATATAAATTATATACTATATAAAAATCTATTTCAGAAAAAATAGAAATTATTAATTATAAATTTTAATATATAATTAAAAAAATTATATCTGAAATATATATTTTATATGTTTAGAAATAAAAAATTCATTATCCATATAATAAGAATAAATAAATAAGGAAGAGATATTATATACTATATATAATAATGAGTTTTTTAAAAATAATTATAACCAAAGAAGAAAACAATTTTTTAATAATTTTTTATCCATATAAAAACAAATTATATCTAAAAATATATTTTTTATATGATTATAAATAAAAAAATTATATATATATATATATGATATTTATATAATAAAATAAATAATATTTTATATTAATGAGAGAGAAAATATATAAATGTTAAGCATATGAAAATATATATTTTTTTATTATATTATATTATATTATATAGATTAATTATGAAAGAGAATTAATATAGATTATAAGGGAAAAAATTTGAGCACAGTTAGCAACTCTAAATTTCCATATTTTGAGAAGATTAAGGGTGTTCTTTTAGGAATCAATCATATTGATACTTATGAAACAAATTTTCAGACCAAACACATATCATGTGGATTTGCTAAAACAATGCTTTCTTCTCCTCGTATGCGGAAAGGAGAATTAAGTAAACTAGCCAAAAGGCAGACATCATTATTGCATTTAGCATATATTAGATTTGAATAGAGTAATCCATCTCAATGTTCCCATTTACTCAAACACAGGGACGGAGTCACGTATGGGCTAGGGTGGGCTACAGTCCCACTTAAATTAAAATCTTAAAATAAATATTTTATATATGTCTTTAACATGTGACTCAGCCCAGTTGGTTGGTTAAGTAACCAAACTGTAAATGAGATCAGGCCTCACTTTTAATTTATTATATTTTAAAATATAATTTATCTATAAACTAATTCATAATTATATTATTTTAATTTTATTAAAATAATTATTATTAATATTTTATTTTATACTAACAATATTTTCTATTATTAATATTTTATTTTATACTAACAATATTTTTTAATATACAAATATTTATAATAATACATAAATTTATTTATAAGGGTAAAATTAAAATAATAATAGTGCTTTATATTTCTTAATTTTAAACTATTTCAAAATTTTATAAGAAAATATAATTAATATTAATAAACAAGTTAAAATAGTTACATTGGTTTGATTCGGTATTTAAATAAAGAATTTGATATCCCTGCTCAAAAACTTAACAAATTTCCTAGAATTGATGTTGATGTAAGTTCTCTTAAACTTGATTCAGCATTACGTATTCCGATATGAAAATATCCTTTTAATCAAATAGATGAAATTAGACGAGCTTATATCAAGATGAGTCATATCAACCTATTAAGGATGAGTACCCACCGAGCAAATTTAGAAATCAAAATCGACGGTTCCAAAGTCATTGGTTTAAGAAATTTACTTGGTTAAAATACTCTCCTTTGAAATATGCTGCTTTTTGTTTCCCATTTTCTTGTTTGAACATAAGCAACCCCAAAAACCTACATTTACAATAAATGGATTCAAATATTGAAAGCGAGTTAATGATGGGGATAGATGCTCTTTTGTTATGCATATATGATGTAATATTTTACCACATAATAGGGCAGTCAGTGGCGGACCTACAAGGGAGGCCTTGGGGGGCCCGGGCCTCCCCCAACCAGGGTAAAACTTTTAAGATATTATATATATATATTTATCAAATAAGGCTTTGCCTGAGTGGTTTTGGAGCTGAAATGTATAGTAGAGGTCAGGTGATCAAACCTTGCCTCTAACATTTCTTTAATTATAACCTTATTTTATACAAACACTATTTTATAATAAACATGACACATATTTATTTTTAATCATTTATTTTATGTAGGATATAGAATATTTTATAATAAACATGACACATATTTATTTTTAATCATTTATTTTATGTAGGATATAGAATAATGAAGATGTTTTATAAACGAATTTGTACTTCTACATCACATGACCAACATGAGTCTTCTCAATCAATTAATGAGCCTACTAATGAGTCTAATGTTACTGATCAAATATACATGGTTAGAATATAGCATATCAAAAGATGCATCATTTTGTTTTTGGTGTTATCTTTTCAAACCTTTAAATAGAGAAAACGTAGATGATACATTTATAGGAGATGAGTACAAAAATTGGAAAAGAGCATTAGAAAGATTCAATCGTCATATGAGAACTTCAAATAGTTGTCATAATGAAGCTAGAATTCAATTTGAATCATTTTAAGACCAAAGACATAACGTGAGAAACGTTTTACGTACACATGGTCGTGATATAGAAATAAATTATCACACATGTTTAACGACAATATTTGATGTAACACGCTTTCTATTGAGGCAAGGATTACCTTTTCGAGGACATGATGAGTCAAGTAGTTCATCAAATAAAGGAAATTTTCTTGAATTGATTGATTGATATAATCAACGTAATGAAGATATTTGTCTTCTTTTGTATCGACTCATGGACAAGAATAATTTAGTAATTGTGCTAATTAGTATTTTTATGTAATTATCGAGTATAATTTTAATTAAAAAATGCATTTATTTGATAGCCAAAAAATGCTACGTTATTAGGTATTTGGCCCCCCCGAGAAAATATTTCTGGGTCCGCCACTGAGGGCAGTTGAATATCTTGATAATCTAATGAATATTCTTGTCATATTGACAAAGTACTGAATGCACAGTCTTCAGATGAAAAACAAAATAACATATTACGGCTTACAGCAACTATTGAAAGCACTCGGTGGCTCACTTTGCAAGCGTGTGCATTGAGAGGGCATGACGAGTCTCCATCTTCTAATAATCGTGGAAATTTTATTGAAAAAAATACGGAGCATAGAAAGTTAAATTTGAGATGCAAGTTGGAGTCAGCTCCAGGTAATTTTTCATCCTGACTCCGCCCCTGCTCAAGCATATCCCAATGTTATATTGTCTTTGTGATCTCTATTTGTTAAAAGTTTGAAAATTTTGAATTGAATAACTAAATTAAACCGAACTAAATTAACTAGATCATATTGAATCATGTGTTGAGGATTTGAAAATTCGTTATTAATCATTTTTTGTGAAAATTTGACTAAAACTAATCACTCAACATATTCACTATATTTAAAGAGAAAAATACTAATAATTATTAATTTAAGATGAATAATGATAGGGGAGTGACGAGGTAGTGACTCCCCAATAGATTTCTTTTACAACAAAAATAAAAAAATTACAACATAATTTTTTTTCGTGTCTCTTCCTCTTTTTTTTTATCAAATCTTTTTTCTCTCTATCTCGTCTATCTGGACAAAAAAAAATTAAATACACAAGAGAGAAAAGATTGAAAGATGATATGATTTATTCTTGACGTTTTAAAGAATTCACAGATATGCTTCCGGGGATGGTTTCTCAAACTAATCTAGTTTGACGTTTAACTTTCCAAACTAACTTAATTTGTTTATTCATTCACAAACTAAGATAGTTTATTGTTCAAACTTAATTTTTTTTAATTTTTTTATTACATTTAAAATTCATTATATATATATATATATAAAAATTATTATATTTATAAATTTGATATATTTAAATTATTATTGGTATAAACTAAATTATTAATATATATATTTACATTTCAATTATTATTTATACTAATAAATATTTCTTTTGATAAATACTAATAAATTTAAAATATCTTAATCATAACAATATAATAATTAACCATTCATAAAAACAATTACAATCATTATTTATCTAAATTATTGACAATTTTGCTCATGACAGCGTTGACATATATTTTAAATTATAGACCTCGTTGGTTTTTCTTCTTTCTCAAATTTTTAATGGGTCAATCATATGCTATTGGAAACGTCCAATATGATTCATTAGGTATGTGATGAAAATCATATTGTCACATCTCAGAAAATGTTGTTAAATTGTGAAATGTATCGATGTATTTAGCCCAATCGAGATTGCACATTATAAAATATAAATAATCAATTTTATAAAAAAATAATAATAATTTAGATTATATATCAAAATATAAATAATTAAATTTATAAAAATAATAATTTAAAATATATATCAAAATATAAATAATTTAATTTATATAAATAATAATTTAAATATATCAAATTTATAAAAAAAATAGTAATTTATATATATATATATATATATAATAAATTTGAGATGTAATACAAAAAAACTGTGTTTAAACAATAAACTAAACTATGTTAGTTTGGAAATAAATGAACAAAATATGTTAGTTTGGGAAGTTGAACGCCAAATTAAACTAGGTTAGTTTGGGAAACCATCGATGCTTCAGGACTACATTCCTAGTAGTAACCTTAGATTCGATTATGACGACGACTCCTCAATGTCCTTCGGAAGCACATCGTCTCAACAATCGCTACCTAGAGAGTAGGTGCAACTTCTCTCTCTTTCTCCTCCGCACACCAACTTGTGGAAAATGCGTGACTATAAGGAAGGGGAAGGTAATTCAGTAAAGATATTTTCGACCGACCTCATCAAGAATTCTCTTGCCCTTGTTTAGATCTTCATTATCAAAAGGCAACTAAAATCTCTTTAAATGCAAAACCTATTAACTAAAAAAATAAAATAAAAAAGTTTATTTTTTCTCACACTTTTTCTTTTCTACTAAATGCGGCGATAATACATTATTCTGTCTCTCATTTCCCAATTTCCCTTCATATTCTACCGTTCAAAATTAGGTAAAATGAAGAGACATAATTAACTTGAAAATGAGAAACACATTCTCCATTGGTCAAAATAAATTAAAATTTAATTTTTAATTTTTTTTTAGAGATTATTTTTTCATTCCTTCTTCTAAAATTTTATTAGCAAATCAAAACTAAAATAATAGATGACAGATGGTCTTCACTTTAAATATTTATTTATATATATACTTTTTTAATTTAGGAATCTATCACAAATGTCATAGGATTCCTCTTCAACTTAAAAATATTTTTTTTATTCAAGTGAATCCGTGACTAGTTAGTTTCTTAGACAAAAACTTTTTAACTGTTGAGTAGTTTTAATGACTTAATTATATTTTTCTTAATAATCATTCATGTATATCACTAAATTTAATATTTTTTCTTAATGAACAAATAAAAGAACTTTAAACTTAACTATTTAATCTCCTCTATTACTAAGAATAATAAAATAACGAATAAAAATTCAAGAGATGAAATCATATAATTAAAAGCATAATGACCCATTAAAAAGCTTTTTTATTATTTTATGTTTGAAAATGACTTTAATTATATTGAGGTAGATGATTATGATGTAATGCTCTTTAGACTTAAAACAATAGCCGAGCTTAATTAATAATTAATCAATAGTGACATAAGAATAAAAAATGATAGTTTATTTTGACTATAAGACTTGTGAATTTCTAATAATTTTTTTCTTTTAAAAAAAAAAATTATGGTAACTCCCAAAATCATTATTTTTATTTTCGTTTTAAATGATAATTAATCCATGGTAATGAATTCGGACATTTTAATTTATTAGGAATTACTGTTACCACTCAAACTATCCTAATCAAATAATTTTTAATATTCTTATTATCTAATCAAATTAAAAAATATTCTAACAAAAAAATTATTTTATAATAGCTTGTTTGATGTTTTTTTTTTGTTTATTATATTTTTTTAATCACATTTTTTTTTTCTTTGAACCACTTAATCACCAAATTCACACTAAAATACAAAAATACATCTACTTTAATTTATTTTTTATTTTTAAAAAAGCAATAAAAATCCGAACAACTCAACATCAAACAAGCTCCGGTAGAATGAGGGTTATAATGGGAATGAAAAAAGAAGAAGAAATGGAAGTTGGAAGCACTATTATCTTAGTTAATACAAAAGTGTATTTTACAAATTGGAAGAATCGGGCCGTAGATCCGGCCTGAATCTTATAAACCCTAATTAGTTGAAATTGGATTCTCTCGAAAAGTGGTCAGTATTGACGGCTGCGCGCATCCATTAAAATAACACACTAAAGCTTCTGCCGGTTTAGTGTAGTAATCCGCATTGCATTGCGTTTCTTTGCTGGACACTGTTTCATTTCATTTCACCATTCTCTCTCTCTCTCTCTCTAATCCAGATTCTGTCCAGAACCCCACCGTAGACACACCACACAGACAGGATATAGTTATACCATGTGCGGAATACTAGCAATTTTTGGTTGTGCAGACACATCGCAGGCAAAGCGTGCTAGAGTCCTTGAGCTCTCTGGAAGGTACAATCATTTCTTTCTTCTTTCTTCTTCCGATATGCCTTCCGTCCATAACCAATGAAACAGATTTCCATCTATGAGGTTACATTACTATGAAAATTCCTGACTTGAGTTGCTAGTTTATTTCATTTACTGTCCAGACGATGTAAATGATTATAAACACTATATGATGATTTTCTGTAATTCAGTGCATGGTTCTGCTATTATTCTGGAATGAATTCTTTTGATTTGTTAATGTCCTTGCGTGTTCTAATGATGTAAACTAATTCTGTAAAGTAACAGTCCTAACTTACTGTCATCCCACTAAACCTAAAATGTAGGTTGCGTCATAGAGGTCCTGATTGGAGCGGTTTGCATTGCTATCAGGATTGTTACCTTGCTCATCAACGCTTAGCTATTGTTGATCCAACTTCTGGAGATCAACCACTCTATAATGAGGATAAGACTGTTGTTGTCACAGTAAGTCAACCTTGTTTCTTATAAAAGCATCTTTCATTTCCTTTTGCATTTCATGGTTTCATTCTTGACATGCATTCGTGACATTGGTGATTTGCATTGTAAGCACTTAACTTACTTTATAAAGGTACATATGTTTTCATATATTCGCCTTATTTAGTGATTTGTTCCTCTTGCATCTGTTTGTAGGTCAATGGGGAGATATACAACCATAAACAGTTAAGAGAAAAGCTGAAATCTCATGTATTTCGAACTGGAAGTGATTGTGAAGTCATTGCACATCTCGTAAGTACTTGAATCTTGATCTATACTTGATAAACAACAAGAGGTTTTTTGTCATTACATTTACTGCAAAAAAGCAAATCATAGGGCATAATTTGATTTGAAGCTTTGATTACTATCATAACTATAGAAGACGAGTACTATATAGCTTCTCTAGCACTAGACCTTTCGTATTCTGATGTAGCATTGTCTCCTTCACTTGTGATTTCATCAGTATGAAGAATATGGGGAAGAATTTGTGGACATGTTGGATGGAATGTTCTCTTTTGTCCTTCTTGACACTCGTGATAAAAGTTACATTGCAGCTCGGGATGCCATTGGCATTACTCCACTTTATATGGGATGGGGACTCGATGGTAAAGTTTTACCTTTTTTCTTACCCTTAGCTTGATTGCCTCTTTTTTATGAGCATAACATTTGTCTTGGTCAAAATAGGCATGACCTGAACTGGTTGGTGTTCTCTGTAGGTTCTGTTTGGTTTGCATCAGAGATGAAAGCTTTAAGTGATGATTGTGAAAGGTTCATCAGTTTCCCTCCTGGGCACATATACTCTAGTAAAACTGGTGTGTAGTGATGAAATTTGTTTCTTCAACATTGACAAATTTTCAGATGGATAAGTTTAGAAGTTTATTCCCATGGTTTTCTTTGATGTAGGAGGATTGAGGAGGTGGTATAACCCACAATGGTACCTGGAACAAACACCTTCCACACCATATGATCCCTTGGTCTTGCGTGCAGCATTTGAAAAGGTTTGTGCTTGCATCCACTCTATTACTTCATGAGCCATTATAAGTAAGGGTGATGAATGTGGAGAACATACCTGTCTTGAAAGCTTTACAATTATTCCTTCATCCCTTTTTATTTGTGTATGTGTATATGCAGGCAGTTACCAAGAGACTTATGACAGATGTGCCATTTGGTGTACTTCTTTCTGGTGGTCTGGATTCATCGCTTGTTGCATCTGTCACATCTCGTTATTTGGCTGAATCAGATGCTTCTTTCCAGTGGGGCTCACAGTTACATACCTTTTGCGTTGGGTTGAAGGTGATCTTACTACAGTTAAACTTTTTCTTTTAGCAGTATTATTGATATTTGTTGGATGCAGTTCTATATTTGATTATTAGCTCCATAGATACCATGCTTTATATTTTCTAAGTCATCCGTATGCAGTCTTTAGGTGACAGTGACATTTTAATTCAAAGGTCACTAGCACATAGATTTTCTTGAGAGTTTATTTTTGTAGTGCATTAGATATTTGAAACATTTTTTTTTCCAATTCGGGTCCTTTTCTTTGTGATGCATTTTCTAAGAACATCTTATGTTATTAGCCTTAAGAATAAGTAATAATTGTCTTCAAGTTATAACAATGAAGTTTTGAGAATTTAAGGTCTATGAAGCCAAAGATTGCACTAAAATATATGGATCATGATCCATAAAATAATCTTTATACCAAATTGAGAAAACAAATTTATACCAAACAAAAAAAAGTTCACTTTCAATTTTAACTTGGATGATTTTCTATTGTGATTGTGTCACGTGTTAATGGAGAGATACATAACTTAAGGGCCATAGACTAGCATGTAGTGGATTATATCCTTGGGTTATTAGAAACTTGTATAAAGGAATATTATTCTATAGCATCAGCAGTATAGAATGATATGAATAGTGAAATGCCTAAGCCTCTAACTTCCCATTCTCTAGGTCTCTCATCCCATTTCTCATCCCTTTCTTCAATTGTAAATTGTAATTTCTATTATCCATTTGGATTATCAATATACAACTGTTACAGATTGTAATTGTGATATAAAACCAGTTTCCAAATAGGCTAATTAAATGCCTTTTCCTGGGTTGATTTTGGTTTTGTTGTTCTCAGGGTTCACCAGATCTTAGAGCTGCCAGAGAAGTAGCAGATTATCTTAAGACTCGTCACCATGAGTTTCACTTCACTGTTCAGGTCTGCCTTCTCAAACATAAAGAGTAAGAAGCTGCCTATTATTCATTCATCCACTTAATTAAATAGTTCAATTATCCACTGCTATATCAGGAAGGAATTGATGCTCTTGAAGAAGTTATCTACCACGTTGAAACTTATGATGTTACTACAATCAGAGCCAGTACTCCAATGTTTCTAATGTCTCGCAAAATTAAGTCATTGGGAGTAAAAATGGTTCTCTCTGGAGAAGGGTCAGATGAGATTTTAGGTGGTTACTTGTATTTCCACAAGGCACCTAACAAGGATGAGTTCCATCAGGAAACCTGTAGAAAGGTACTTTTTTTTTGCTGTATGAAAGTTGATCAAATAGATTTAATTACACTTTTGTCATAGACCTTATTACCAAAGACTTAATATTTTGAATGGGTGCTTAATTTGAATCAGATTAAAGCTCTCCATCTGTATGACTGCCTTAGAGCCAACAAATCAACATCGGCATGGGGTGTTGAGGCTCGTGTACCGTTCTTGGACAAAGAATTCATCAACATTGCCATGAGCATTGACCCAGAATTCAAATTGGTAATGTATCTCCCTAATCTTTTCTTTTTGTGTGGAGATTAGCTTTAAGTGGGAATCAAACATGAGATATCAGTCTCTTAGTTCGAGAAATTGTTTGATGTTAAGTGAATTATTTTGGGTTAAATGGTTAGAATATCTTTTATGCTTAATATTTGTAAGTATTATATAAAAAGTAAAGAGTATTTTAGTTGATGATTTAAATGATTTTTGAGTGAATATCGAATATCAAACAATGTCACTCTTATCACTTGATGAACTATCACATTGATATTTGGTCTATGTTAAAAGTTTCACCCTCTTGCAATAACTTGATTTTATAGATAAACTCCAACATAAGTATCAATTTCGAGATTTCATGTATAAAATTTGATGTTTTTTAAATGCAGATCAAGCCTGATTTGGGTAGGATTGAAAAGTGGGTTTTGCGTAATGCATTTGATGATGATAAGAAGCCATATCTCCCAAAGGTTTGTATTATAATGAATAAACTTGATCAACTACATTTTTGGCACAGCTGAAACCTAATTCTTTTTTATTTTTTTCTTTCTCCAGCACATTTTATATAGGCAGAAGGAACAATTCAGTGATGGCGTGGGATACAGTTGGATTGATGGGCTGAAGGAACACGCAAATCAACAAGTATTTATAGATCCTTGGTCTCATTTAAAAAAAGAATGTGATTTGAGTTGAGTAATGATGACTATAATAAGTTGCGTTTATTTCTGTGAATGAGCAGGTTACTGATGCAATGTTGACAAATGCAAGCTTCGTTTATCCTGAAAACACTCCTTTGACAAAAGAGGCATATTATTATAGGACCATCTTTGAGAAGTTTTATCCCAAGGTTAGATATATTAACAATTGGCCTTATTTGAAAACAAATTTGTTTATAAATGCAATTCTGAGATTATTCATTAACATATTATTGGGCAGAATGCGGCACGATCGACAGTTCCAGGTGGTCCCAGCATTGCTTGTAGCACAGCAAAGGCAGTGGAATGGGATGCGGCATGGTCAAAGAATCTTGACCCATCTGGGCGTGCTGCAATTGGAGTTCATACAGATGCTTACACTGAGAAAGCAGCAGAATCTGCCATTGTTGATGAGCAGAAACCGCAGAAGAAGAAGTCAGTAGAAGCTGTTGTGGAGAGGACTACTACAGTGGTTGCTTGATGGATAGAGATAAGACATGAATGAAGACTACTACTGTGTGTGGAAAAAAGTAAACTAAATAATTTATGATCCAGATTGATTCTCTGCTTTTATTAGATTGGAGGCAGAGATGTTTGTCCAATGTTTTCTTCTTTCTTCCTTCACTTTTCAGTTATGTTCCAATTACTTCATTTAGGGTTTTATGGAGTTTCCTTTTCTAACTTATATTTTTCATCTTTTTTTTGGGCAATGCTTCTTTTTTATTAATTTAATTTGTGATGGTATTATGGATTTCACCTAATATATACATATCCTTCCTCCCTAAATTTAATTTTAAAGAAGAAATTCATATTAGTTTTATAAGAATGAGGGATGAAGTACAGTAAGTAAATAAATAAAGTAGTGTCAAAGAATTTCTACACAAATGTTGAGCAGTAGTGAAATTTGTTTTTCCCAATGATTTATAATAATGTTCGAAAATAATTTTGCCAAATATGCCAAAAATATTATTAGAGGATATATGTAAAAGGATTAGATGAATTTCAAAAACATTTTGGTAGAAAAATAAAAACATAACTTTAGTTCCAATATCTTTATCTCTTTGCTACAAAGAAATTATCACTAACCTAGCAAATGACTCACTAAAGAGATACGACACATCTCAAAGTGTGAGGTTATAATTAGTGATTGGTTTGATGAGCATTTGAAAGTGTGAGGTCACGAGATGAAGGTCGGGTGGTGGGTGGTTTGTCGAGTGCAAGGTTGAAATTAGTAGTTAGTTTGGCGAACATTTGAATGTGTGTGGTCACGAGATGGAGGTCGGGTGGTGGGTGATTTATCGACCGAGTGAATAAAGAGACATATGAAAAAGTATGAGTCACAAGATGAGCGTCAATCGAGGGTTATAGTGGTTGGTGTTTGATGTTTGATAAGAGATCTTTGATCAATTGTGATTGGTTGTTGATTTCTTGAAGTGAGAATGAAAGAGAGGTCGATTAAGATTGGTGAGTGGTTTGTTGAAGAATAAAGAGACATATGAAAAAGTGTGAGTTATAAGATTATGGTCAATGAGTGGTTTTCCGAGAGGATAAAGAGAAATGAAAAGTGTGATTTACAAAATGAGGGTTAGTTGGGGGTTATTGGTTGAGTTTTTGACGATGGATAAGAGGTGTGTGATCAATTGAAGATTGATTGTTGATTTGTTGAAATGAGAGTAAAAGAGATGTCGACAAAGATTGGTGAGTGGTTTGTCGAGGGATAAAGAGACAAATAAAAAGTGTGAGTAACAAAATTATGGTTAATGAGTGGTTTGCCAAGAAGATAAAGTGACAAATAAAAAAGTGAGTCACAAGATGATGGTCAATTGTGGGGTTATTGGTTGAGTTTGACGAGAGATAAAATGCGTGTCATCAATTGTGGTCGACTAAGATTTGTGCATTGTTTGCCGAGGAGATAAAAGAGGCAAATGAAAAAGTGTGAGTCACAAGATGATGGCAATTGAAGGATTAAGTGGGTACCGAGGAGATAAAATATATGTTAACATTAAGTTTAGATTAAATTAATTTTTTATAAACTAAAACTAATTTTAAATTAATTAAATTTAAATAATATTAATTTTATCTAAAATATTTATAAATAAATAATATTTTGTATATACTTTTTTTTCTTGCACGGAATTCTAGTTATCATAATAAATTTTAGAACACAAATAAAAAAAATGTGAAAATAAAGTCAACCATGAGTTGGTTTAAGATTTTGATGTGGGTTAATTAATTTGTGACAAAAATAATTGACATGTGCCATTAATTAATTCAGGGATTGTATATTTATATGTCAACTAATTTATGTGCCTAATTTCTTTGTTTTTATTCGCATGCATCCATCAATAAGATAAGATTAGATGAACCGTGATGATATAGATGATTATGACTCATTGTTTATATTTAATATTTAAAATATGATAAAAGATAAATAAATGTAATTTATAAAAATGGGACAAAGCTTGGTGAAACAATCTTAACCTACTTAGACGAAGATCTGCAAATAAAAAAATAATTACATCTCTGAGATAGACGCAGTTTAGAAGTAAGAGCAAAGACGAATGATACTCGAGCTTTCACGGCAGATATGCATGATGTTCCCTTGGGTGAGAACGTCGAGGATTCTGTTGTTGCACATACAAACAAAGGTTGAATTTGATGAGCACCGATCGCAGTATCTGAGTGGTAAGTAATCGTATACCGAGTGTCAATTGTTGAATTTTGCATGCTCCATGAAATTTAAGTATAGGTTTGAGGAGAGAAAAAAATATATTTTATTTAGTGAATTATTTTAAATTGAAAATTTTCGGGTCAAATTTTCAGACAAATCGAATTCAAAAGTCCCCGTATTGAATTCAGAATCCGAAATAGTCTTTCACCGCGAACTGGTACAACTCTATTTTAAAGCTTACATTTTTTTTAATTGGAAATGAATAATGGCATGGGTTGATTCAGGTTAATTTAAGTAATTTCAACTAATGAGAGAGGTAGGGGTAGTAGTATGATCTTATAAAGCCGGATATTTATCTCAATTTGATGGAGAAAATTCAATACTTGGGCTTTGAAAGTTATATATATTATTTAATGAATAAAATAATTTATTTGAATTAAATAATCACAATTCTTTATATTTTAGAATACAATTCTTTATATTTTAGAATATTATAAAAATAAGATTATGTTAAATGATAATTTAATAAATAAATAAAAATAAAAACCATCAGATAAACAATAATAAAAAAAAATGATTAAGGATGAAATTTGATATTAGTTTAAGGTTTAAACCATATTTTTATTTTTATATTTTAGAATTTGCCGTCTGACGGGCTCAAACTCAAGATCTCATAGGGGGATATCCACCCTAGATGAGGAGATAAAATGCGATCGCAGGTTAAGTATATAACCCGTAAACACACTTAACCATTCGCAAAACTTGTCGACTGACATGCTCGAATCTAGGACATTAGGGAGACTGAGAATATTCACATCTTATTGCCGCTAATCTAGAAAAGGGGATATGTTTAAACCACGTTGGCAATGCCCGAATAGTCCTTTTGTCCGAGTTCCTTCCCTGAAGGAGGCTAACCCATCCTCCCATTTCATTAGGAATCGAACTTAACTCATAGTCTAGTTTAAGACTCTTATCAATTAAGTTATCCTATCAAATATAACTGGTTGACACTGAATTACATTTTCAACATAAAGCAGATAATGCATTTGTATACTTCCACCATGAACATATTTACAAAAACAAAAGTCCCTTCACCTTTTGTTGTTCTTGTTCCAGACAGCACTAAACAAAGCAGATGCTGTTGCATTTCTATACTTCCATTATATACAAATCATTCATTGTTGATCGCTAGACTTTTTTCTGGGAAAAAACCAACCGTAAAGTGTCGAAGTTTCTCTCCACAAATAAAAACCTCATTCACCACCTGCAGATTCCAGGTGCCTCCGTCCTCAACAAGGAAACTGTCTCTTCATATTTTGAATCATATACAAACCCCCATAACTGCACACTCAAAGTGGTTTCAAACAATAGTTCAAATCAATTCATGTCACTTATGAGTCTGTTTTAGTCTAGTATTCTGATAAAAGTCTGAAAAAAATTCCATCATTTGAACTTGGTTCAGTTTGTTGGAATATTTATTTTTATTTGGTCAAATAATATGGTAAGAGAGGATGGATTAAAAAGATGAGAAGAAATCACCTCTATTTCCTTCACTTCAAAATCTTCTGAGTGAGCTAGACAAGAGTTGCCATATGTTTCCGAGGCAGAACTCGATCCATTCAACCTAACATGTTCTCAGGATTGCTGTTTAATAGGGTAATTCTAACATTCATAAGAGAAAGAGTGAGAGTGAGAGAGTTCTTACAAATCACCATCCAAGTAGAGTGCAAAGTGACCGCCTCCCCCTAATGCCAAAAATTCAGGGGAGCATAGAGTGAAATAGCGATTCATTCCTGCATACACAAAGTTCTTATTTACATACAAATACATCATTCAACTCCAACCAACGGCTATTCAGGAAATAAAAAAATAAAAAAATCAGAAAGACCTTCTCTCATAAAGGAAGAGAAGTCAGATTGAAAAAGACCTTTTTCTTATAACACAAACTCATAACCATAGACAATAACAACTACATCTAACTAAAAAAATCATCTCCTTTTCATTGCACATTTTCTCTTTCTCTATGTAATAGAACAAACTAGTGAAATTACAATAATCATGAGATGACCAAGAGTGGGGAGCAGAATAAAAGACTGCTAGAGGCAAAAGTCTGTTCTTAAGCATTTTCAAATGCTAATTTGATACAATTTTCTATGAGATCTAGTAGACCGGAAGAAATGCTAGAGTTGGAAGACCCTAGAAGCGATTATGATCTGCTTCACCTTTCAGAGTAGAAGCTGGAGCAGGTACACCATACACGAGTAATCAGGGTAATAGTATTCTGTGTAAGAAATTATGCATGGATACTAACACAAGACTCATAGTCACCTACATAATCCGAGGGAGGCTTTGTGAGACTGGCTTAGATTTGCGTTTCCTATCTTTTTAGCAGCTTGTTTGGCTTTTTGTTTAGTCGGTTGGGTCATAGTAATTTTTCTTTAATTTTGCTACTCATACAGTTGGGTTATCTTTTATTTTTTTGTTTTCTTGTCTGTTCATTTATTAAAATAAGGCTTTCAGCCTTCCCCTGAAAAATAAAATCTGAGCCAGCTTAAAACCCCAGAAGAGGATGCGGTAAAACTGATAAATATGTTTCAACCAAGCGATATGACCTGCAGAAAAAAGGAGGCCAAATGACCATCTTCATATAAGTGAACAGTTAGTTCAATAGAGGAAATGGTCGAACAGAAACTCCTCTTAGAAGAGCTATTCTAGCTATAAATGGCTTTAGATTTTTTAGGCCTTGTTTATATAGGAGATAGCAAACATTGTAGTAACTATTATACTTTCTGATGTGAATGTGTTTGGTCATATATTTTGGTTTTTGATATAAAATCTGTTGCCCATTCAAAACAATACCAACCAAGGTTAACACAAACCTGAACGCCAAACGAGGCCTAAGCCCAAAAGAAGTATAAATGCAGTGGCGATAAAGAGAACACATCTGATACCTGTGGGGCGAAAAATAACGGGTTGTCCAGGCGTATTTGTGAAAACGAAAGAATTATTTGTCCCCTGCTAAAATCCAATAGAAACTAGCATATGATTAGACACTCCACTTGAATTAGTTCCCACAAATAAGCATTAAAGAGACCTGGTATCTCCTCTTACTAGTGGGCCTCAAAGGTGCCTCCACTAATCCACCAAAAACCGCACCTTTACGGTCTCCGACCGCCTGAAAATTTTCACAGGCACCGCGAAGAAAATATTTAAAATACGATAGGTTTAAGCCAATTTATTTGTCACATAAAAATTTGGGATTATAATGAAGACACAATTTTATGTCCATCGAATGAACTGTGATTCCATCTAACCAAACATTTCTTCACCCAAACTACAAAAGAAAAAGAAAAAAAAACTCTTTCAACAGCAACTTCGGAGATTTTTCAATGTAATCGAGATATGACAAAAAGATTGGGAAAAAATACATTTTCTAAATAGGCTCGTTTTCATTCAGTTGGTAGAGGAAGCTATAGATATAAACAAACTATGTATTGAGACATTATGTAATGGATGATGTATGGAATGATATTTAGTTTTTCATCTTAGGATTAAGCCAATCTTCTTCTCATCTACACTTCTTTCACTGATTCTCTATAAACCCTAAAATTCTAAGTTGGTATATAACATAAGAGGGAAAATACTGCATTAAATTCCATGATAAACGCAGTTAAATAGAAAATGAATCCGTATAAACATATAATCATAAAAGAACCTCAAAGAAGGGGAATGTAGTTAAAATCTAACACTTACAAACCATTTAATCACTTTCTCCAATCAATATGACACATTAGAACTCTTTCATCTACAAATGATGAAGGCTCAAATATTATTGATTCATATATTCTTTATATTCTATTAAGTAACAAAAAAAAGGAACACAGTAAATTTTGTAATGTATTTTTTTCATTAAAATTACCAACAAACTGGTGCCAGGCCATAGCATGCTTCGTCTATAAAGAGTTGTCAACGAAATCCCATGTCTCCATGTGCTGTGGAGGGAAACAAATTTATTTTAGAACCGTAGAAATTGTATTAAGCAAACTCTAATCTCTATACCTGTATAGAAGTACCCATTTTCTTCCCTGAACAAGGGATGGAAGTGCAATATAAACAGCATTTCGTATTTTTTCTGACAGAAGCAACGATGGTTCTGATGTTTCAGGAAGGCTGATGGATGAAAGTGACTCGTTTAAGGTCTTCATGGGAATCCCTTCAGATTCACTGGCTATAGACCCTTTTCCACTAGCCGCGTTATCTGAATTACTTTTACGCTCCAAGGACTGACTTTTATAACCCCCTATTCTTGCAGCATGATAAAAAGCTTTACCAATCGATTGTTTTCCCCTTGAGATTAAACTTTTCTTTCCAGCAGTTTCTTTCCCGCTTGTTTCTTTCACTGATGAGTCGGATGATGGTCCAATCATGTCTTCCTGGTATTCGTTTTTCTGATCATGTTTTGATTTGTCTCCAGTCTCTGATGATGATAGAAGAGAATAAAGGAATGCTGTAAAGGATGATGTATCTGGCTCATCAACATTATCCTGAGAATTCTCTTCTGGAGCCGATTGATGTTGACTCTTTTTCGACTCTGAATCTTCTTCCTATTAGAAAGTATAATCAGTACCAAAAGATGCTTTTAAGTTAATACAAGTAAATTATCCAAAATGAAATAAAATAACTTAGAAGGCATATATTGGTCCATGGCAAACTCATACTAACAAATATTAGGTTTTCAAATTACACCTAATACTATGCATATATGATGAGTTTGCATCATCTTCAACATATTTCTTTCATTCTTCAGTTTTTTGTGTCAAGAAGATTTTTTCCAACAACTTTTGAGGATGAAATTTTCAGAAAGAAATTGAAGTAAATTCAAAGCATGCATATAAGGGTTCAGAGTCCTAAGGCTTGGATGGATTGGAAATCTCATTCACATGGAAGATCAGGGTTTCGATCTTATCATTATTAGACATGCAAAGCATGATTTGGAATTGAGAATTATCATTAATAAACTCCATTGATCAGCTAAAAATCGAGAAGAAATTTCAATTAACTATGAAATGATAAAACAGAAAAGCAGACACAGAGAGAGAGAAAGGGAGAGAGGGTAACCGGTGGAGGACGAGTAGTTTTGGAGGCTTTATCGGAGATTGGATTGAGCAAGACGGTGGTGAAATCAGAGACGAGATGAACAGCTTTACTCCTCAACGAACGGTGCTGCTGTTTCTTACCCATCTTTTTTCTTCGCTTTTTATGTCGTTTAAATGCCGCAGAAATAATAATATTCCCCTATCTTCCCTTTATGCTTTGCTTAGCTTTATATATCTCTGATTATCCAGTGAAGAAGACCTAGATAGATAGATAGTGCCTTTCAATTTCCAAATCCAATCTAATAATCTCTCTCTCTCTTTCGGGTAGGAACCGAACCGGGGTGGTAATTGGTGAAGAAGAGAAGAGAAGAGAAGGAAAGTAAAGATGAAAATGATTATGCTTCAAGTGGGTTCTTACTTAATTTTCTGATCATCATCATCATCATCATTCTATCACCATTTTTTAGCCAAGAAGATGTCAAGCAGTTGACCGACTTCCCAAACAAAAAGCACCAAAACGAGGACAAATAAACAAAGCAGCAGATCGGTACAAACCCAATACATAATTGGGTGGGTGGGTATTAGATGCTGAATTCTTAAAATATATTATTTAAATAATATAAAAGTTATAAAAAAAATACTTTATCAAATTCTCTATCTTTATCAATTTTTTTTTTAAGGAGGATGAATAATGAATTTTTATATTTAGAGATTACGGTAGTATTTCTAAATAATAAAATAATATATTTTATCTTTTATGGCTAAAATAATATCTTAATAAGTAATTAAATGGTTGAAGTGGTTGAAAAGTTTGTTTTTTAATAAATATTTAAATGATATATGGATAAAGATAAAAAAAAAACTGATGTAGAATAATTTATATTTTGATTCTCTAAAATAAGATATTATTATTTTATATTATTTTTAGGTATACAAAATAAGGAAGCTGGTACAAATGCCCTAAGATAGACCCCAATGGAGACATGACCCATTCCAAAACCATTAATTTCAAATAATAATATTAAACCTCTCAAATTAATTTACTTTATTTATACATTTTTAAACTAATTTAATTTAATATTCAAACTCATTTTTTAAAATTAATTTATTTACATTTAAATTTATTATTATATATATATTTAAATTATTATTTTAAAATTTTGATATATTTAAATTATTATTTGTATAAATTAAATTATTTATATTTTGGTATATATTGAAAATGATGAAATAGCATTTGAGTGGACTTAAAATTTGAATTTTTTTTCTCTTCAATTAGATTTAAAGTCTACTCAAATTGTGCCAAATCAAGAAAGCTGGACTTGAGGATGAAAGCAACATAGAGCATATTTTCTATTCATACTCATGATAGTTACAACATGGAATATAAGGGGTCTTAACGACCCTTTAAAATGCAAGGAGGTCAAGGAATTCATTAGGAAGCACAATATCACGATTGTTGGGATTTTGGAAACAAAAGTCAAGTTAAGAAATATGGATAGGATTAGGTTGTTTTGTGTTGATGAAAGTTGGGATCTTATCCATAATTCTAATGTAAATACTAGTAGAATTTGGGTTTGCTGGAATACTAATTTGGTGGATGTCAAGAGACTGTTTTCGAGTGATCAAGTTGTTATGATAGAGGTTACTTGCAAGGTTACGATGGTGAATATTCGGTTGACAATGGTTTATGGCAGCAATTCTGAAAGTGTTAGAAAACAGTTTGTGGAGGGACTTGAATAGCTGGGTTGATGAAACTAATTCGTGGACTATATTAGGAGACTTTATTGTGGTCAGATTTGGTTATGAAAGAAGCCCGAAAGTTGATACTTCACAGACAATGATTGATTTTAATGATTGCATCAGAGATATCGGTTATATTGAACCAACCAATGTTGGTAATGCATTTACTTGGTCATTTATGCGAGGGAATGAGGATATGAGGAAAAGTAGAATTGATAGAGGATTAATTAACGAGGATTGGGCGTTGAGGTTTCCTAAAAGCAGAATTCAAGTTCTTAATCCGGGGATTTCAGATCATTGTCCTATCATGCTGTCTTGGGATAATGAGGACAAAATTAAGAGGCCGTTTAAGTTCTTCCATTTCTGGATGGTGGGTGATAAATTCAAGATTATTCTGAAAGAGGTGTGGTCTAAACAAGTGAGTGGATCAAAAATGTTTCAAATAAGTGAGAAACTGAAAATGCTGAAAAATCGTCTTCAAAGATTTGATAAGAGAAAATTCAGCAACATCTCGACTAGAGTTTCTGAAGCTAGATTGATTCTTGCGAATTTACAGAAAAGAATGCTTGGTGACGAAGTTTCTCAAAGTCTGGTTCAAGAGGAAAAGGAAGCGATAACTAAATTTTGTGTTCTTAGTTCTCTTGAAGAGAGCTATATAAAACAAAAGTCGAGACAAAATTGGTTATCTCTTGGAGATAGCAACACCTCATTCTTCTATAGAAAGTTCTCTGCAAGAAACTTGAGAAATCGGGTTCATAGAATCAAGACAAGTGATGGCGTAATTGTTCAAGGGCAGCAACTAGTTCATGATGAAGCCATCTGGTTTTATAGATCTTATTGGAACTAGAAAGAAAAGAACAAGTCATATCCACTTTCTTCATCAGATTTTAACTAAGAAAGTCACAATGGAGGAAAGTCATCGGATGATTGAAGTAGTTAGTAAGGAGGAAACTAAATAGGCTTTGTTCAGTATGAGTGGGGATAAGAGTTCAGGTCTCGATGGATTCAATGCGAGGTTTTTAAGGAAAATTGGGGTGTGATTGGGCATGAGGTTAGCGAAGGCGTTCTTGAATTTTTTCAGAATAGGAGGATGCTTAACCAATGGAATGTTACGGTTCTCAATTTGATCCCGAAGTGCCTTGTACCCGAGGGAATTCGTGACTTTAGACCTATTTCGTCCTGTAACGTGATTTACAAGATTATTTCAAAAATTATTTCTAAACGAATTAAAACAGTTATGCCTAATCTTGTTAGTTTAGGTTAATCTGCATTTATACCGGGTAGAAATATATCGCATAATATCCTTCTTATGTAGAGGCTTTTAAAGAGCTATGGTAGGAAATCCATCTCTCCTCGGGTAGCTTTTAAAGTTGATATTCTGAAAGTCTTTGACTCAATTAAATGGCTTATTATTCATGATTTTTTGAATTGCTTCAGGGTTTCCGATTATTGTTATTGATTAGATTTGGTAGTGTATCTCAACTCCTCATTTCATTGTAAGTATTAACGGAGTTCATGATGGGTATTTTAAGGGTAAAATGGAGTAAGACAAGGAAATCCCCTCTTTTCTTACCTTTTCATTCTCATCATGGGGATCTTTGAGAGTTTTTTAAAAATGCTCCGGAAAAATCTTTTGTACATCCACCATCCACAATGCAAGGAGGAAGATATTACACACATTTGCTTTGCGGACGAACTCTTTATTATGGCACATGTTGATGTTGACTATATTAAAACTATTAAGGAAGTATTAACAATCTTTTCGTGTTACGGGTGTGGTTATTAATGAAGGAAAAAGTTTGGCTTTCTACGGTGGTGTGAAGGAGGAAACAAAAGCTAGTATTTTTGACATTATGGGGATTCAAGAGAGCACTTTACCGATTCGTTATTTGGGGATACCATTAGCGGCTAATCAACTTCATATTTTACATTGTAGGCCGCTTATCGAAAAAGTCAAGAATTCAATGAATGGTTGGGCAACAAAAAGACTATCATACGCAGGTCGGATTGAGCTGGTTACGAAAGTTATTATGGAAATCATAGGGTATTGGACACAATAAATCATTCTCCCGAAGAAGGTAATGAAGGATCTTGATTGTCTTATGAGAAACTTTATTTGGGGGAATCAAGTAAGAGGTGGAAAGAAAGTGAAGTGGGTTGATGTGTGTTGCATTGAATGGAACAAGGCTTTTATGATAAGACATTTTTGGGCGTTAAAAAATAAACAAGACTCGTTGTGGGTTAGGTGGGTGCATTCAAGGTTTATGAAGAATGAAAAAAGTATATGGACTTCAAAAATTAAACCGGAAATGGCTTGGTCACTAAAGAAAATCCTCAAGTTTAAAGACAGCGCTATATCTTTGTTTGATATCCGATTAGGAAATGGTCGGGAAACCTTGTTTTGGTTTGACCCATGGTTTGAAAATCTTCCTATCGTTCTTAAGGTATAATTTGGTGGGATGCGTATTCAAAGGGACTGTCTTAATTCATCGGTTCGTGACATTTGGGATGAAAATTATAATACTCTTTTGAGGCGTATTCCAGAAGGTATTAGGATTCTTAGCTTCATGCAAACAATACACTTTAGTGACAATATCGACTCGCGGATTTGGAAGGTGGAAAGAGACGGAAAGTTCAATTCTAATCTAGCTTGGGAGTCTATTCATGAGAGGAGGAACGTTATGGGTTGGACTCATGCTGTTTGGTCCTCTAAAATTATTCCGAGACAAAAATTTGTGTTAGGTTGCTGTTTAGGAAGAGACTTTCAACTAGGGATCGACTTAAGCAGTTTATGAATATCCCGGATTCTAAATGCCTAATTTTTGATGACAATGAAGAGACGATGGATCATTTATTTG